>NC_056746.1:1463772314-1463922314 GCF_019279795.1 Protopterus annectens | reverse complement strand
AGGTAAATCCCCAATCCATCTGAGATGCTGTTTGCCAAACACCAGATCGAGTTCCTGCTCACAGTGAATGAAAGGCCCAACACCAACATGATGTTCCTAGATATTGGTAGGTGTTTCCATGCAATTGGCTGTGGGAATGTTACCACAGCTGTTCCACATGCAATCAGATAGAGGAGGGCTATAATTCATGCAGAGGCCATCAGCTGATCCTGAACATCACTTAAAATACACATGCTGTTGCCTAAGCAATGCAGGTGTAAGTTTCCACATCCACCACAGAGGGAGTGAGAGAGGCAGACAGAGGCACAAAAAATCCAGGGAGGGGTGGAAGAGTAAAACTTAAGCAAGTGTGTGTCACACAACTACCAGTACAAGGTATCAAACCCATGACAACTATGTAGTGTTATCACAACTCCATGCAGTTATTGGATGCACCACTTAGGTTACATGTTGGGCAGCCCTCAGAATGTATATGTGATTATGAGTGACATCTGCAACAGGGCTATATTAGCTATGTGGTAGGTGTAGTACACATGTCTGTCCGCATGAACAGGTGTCAGCATCAACACAGCCACACTCTCACAGGGATGCACACACATTGACACACTTGTCAGGCCAGGAATACAACTCATCACTAGTGGGATTGCCACAACACAGTACTGTGCAGGTGTCACATGCACCACAGGGTTCATCCGGATGTTATATGTGCAAAGGGTATGTGGAGGTGTCTGACATCAGACAGCATGCTTCACTATGCCAGTGGGGGTTGTAGTGATTGTGAATGTGGTCAAACGCATCATACACCACACAGACACAGGTGCCAGTACTGACATGCATGGGTGCACTGCTTCACGGGTGTGTTGTGGTCGATGGTGCCAGACGGCTATACAAGGCTAGGTGATGGGTATACCTTTGCATCATTCCACATGACAATGGTCTGCAATGTGGCTCAGGGGTGTAGAGTCTGGACTTGTCCACACAGGTGGGTATTGTATTCACCATCCAGTCACCTGGGTGACTATTGCATGTGGTCTATGCTGTGTATTGCTTGCCATGTATGTGTTCCTTAGTCCATGATATGGACAGTGTCTGGTATGTGCACAACTCCCACATGCATATACAGTGACATGTGGAACTGTACCTGGGGTGTCTGGCCCATGTTGTGTACACAGATTGTTATTATCAGATGTGCCATTCCTGGCCTCATGTGGCGGGAACTGTTAATGGACAGCAGGTTGACCCTGCACCTACATTGATAGCATGATTCCGGTATTACCTGTTGTCAGTGGCATCTGTCCATACAAGGCTTGTGTTTCAGGCATGGTATGTCCTTTGTGGTCACACTTGATGGCACCACAGGTGTTGTAGGTGTCCACTGGGGAACATAGGGGAGGTGCACTGAAGGCATGTACATGCATATTGGACTGATGGACAGTATGTCGTGCTCTCTGTAGCCCACTGCAATCACACCATGGTTACTATCAGTGGGCAATATGCAGGGTATTACCAACAAAGCGGCTGTTGCCTAGGCAAGTGTGTGTGTATGAGACATGGGTTGAGAGTGTTCCCTAGGTAATATAAGGGTTGCTAATGTTGTTCAGCTGGCATTGATGTCACATTTAGGGGTATGGATATGGACCCCAGCCTCTCAGCTATTTCACATCTGTTATCCCTGTACAGTGGACATTGTGACATATACTTGGCCCACCATATGAGAAGTTTGCAAAACCCACTCCACATTGAGTCTAGTTGTTACACACTCACAACCACCTCCTCACAGGATACATATGACACACACACACACACACATACACACACACACACACACACACACACACACACACACACACACACACACACACACACACACACACACACACACCTATCATGTCTGGGATTAGAACTCTTACCTAACTAGCATATTACACTACAGCACTATGCCATTATAGGATGCACCACAGAGAATATTGGAGTACTTCTTCCCCAAAGGTGTGTTTCACAGTGAATGCCATCAGCAGGATTGCCAAAGTAGGGCATTTGAATTGTACTGAGTGTTACTAGCTTAAAATGCATTGCTCCCTACACAGATATAGAAACACACACAAAACATCCACTACTGCCATGTGTGAGGAATAGAAGCCCTACCAGAGTTCTATATCACACTACAGCATGATGCTGTTATATGATGCACCAAGGGGCTTGCTGGAGTGCCCCTTCCCCAAAGGTGTATATCACAATGAATGACATCAGCAGGGTTGCCAAAGTAGGGCATTTGAATTGTACTTAGTGTGACTAGCCTAAAATGCATTGCTTTCTACACACACACACACACACACACACACACACACACACACACACACACACACACACACAATTGTCCAATCTGGGATTAGAACTCCTACCTAATTATTTTATCACACTATAGTTGTACACAGTCATGGAATATGCTATGGAGATTACTGGGCTAAAACCATCCCAGGGATGTATTTCTAGGTGGATGACAGCCTTGCCAAAGTAGGGCATTTGAATTGTAGGGAGTGTGAGTATCCCAAAAGGAATTGCTCTCTACACAGACAGTGACAAACACACACACACACACACACACAGACACACACACACACACACACACACACACACACACACACACACACACACACACACACACACACACACACACACGCACACACACACTTGCCAAGTCTGGGATTAGAACTCCTACCTAATTCTTTTATCACACTACAGCAGTATGCAGTTATGGGACATGATACAAAGATTACTGGGCTACAACCTTCCCAGCGGTGTATTTCTAGGTGGATGACATCATCAGCCTTACCAAAGTAGAACATTTGAATTGTAGGGAGTGTGACTACCCTAAAAGCATTGCTCTCTACACAGACAGAGAAGCACACACAAACACACACACAGTTGCCATGTCTGGGATTGGAACTCCTACCTTGCTAGTTTATCACACTACAGCAGTACACAGTTATAGGATGCACCATGGAGATTATTGGGCAACAACTCCCCCAAAGGTGTATTTCACAGTGGATGACCTCAGCAGGCTTATCATAGTAGGGCTATGAGGAGGGCATTGTGTGCATGGGCCATAACCCATTCCTCTAGAGATTGACACACCACATGTGGACACACACAGGGTCATAGTTCACAGGTACATGTATACAGCTGCTAGATGACTACTTCCTTGTACAGTCACGTTGCACAGCTAGCACTTGCACCACATAGTCTGTAATGCTGTCAGATACTGGTGGCTAGTATCTACAGTGAGTGACATCTGAACCTCATGTGGCTGTGGCCCTTTGGCTGTGTGCTGGGTTGGACAGGCCTGGATGGCTCCTTGTCACAGTCACCCTCTTCCACACATCTATGTACATCTACCTTTGGCTTATTATAGTCTGTTGTCCTTAGATATATGTCTGTATTCCTATCCACTGTGTGTGCAAAGCATGAGTGGTGCATACTGAGGTGTGTCTGCACTAACATCTGTGACTGCCAGATATGTCTGGTCCACTGGTGTTTGCAGACATGGCCTTCATTTATTTGTGTGTGAACATGCCCAGTATGTCCTTTCAGTATGTTGTTGACTGACATTGCCTTCATTTCTCTAAGTGTGTGAGCATGCCTAGTATGCCCATCTGTATTGAATGTGTGGATCGAGTCCAGGTAGTTTGTACTGCAGTGCAGACCTTTGTGTTGTATACCTAAAGGTAGCATACTGTTTCTGCAGGGTATCCATTGATCATTTGGCAATATGGGGACAAACTGTGCAGAGGATAGTGTGAGTGGTACTGCTGTTAACAGGGATATTCAAACATGTACTGTTATACACAGTGATGTTTTCTGTCCTCATATACTGTCAGGTGGAATTTCTTGCTCACAGTGATATCTTGGGGGACAAGGTTGACTGCGGCTGTGCCCGATATTGTGTGCAGACACCTACATATTCATGGTAAGTTATGCCATTCTGGAGGGGGAGCTGCAGACACTTGGTGCTGGGTTTGTGTATCCAGTTCAGCACCTTGGTACAGTACTGGCAGAAGATCCCATACTTGTATGCACATCAGCATGACAGTATGGGCTTATCTTGCTGTGGCAATGCCTCACAGCTGTACAGATTCACACAGGTCAGCCAGGGGCAGGGGCCATGGGTCAGGACATTTAACCTACTGTGGTGTACAGGCAGCTGTGTAGCCACCCATGTATGTGTTTGCAGTCAGGGATAGTGTGTGCACATAGCTTGGTGTCGGACCCTGCACATTCCATGCTGCCCATGCTCCCACCCCCCCCTCTGTTATTCTAACCTCTTCTGTACATTATGCATACATTCTCTGATTCTTTCCCTAAGGGTATCATCCCATTACAGGTGTGTGTTAGCGTTGGTCCACAGTTCATGCAGTAGGACATGGTGGACATGTTACTGTGGTTTGTCCACATGGCCTTGCATATGGCTTATGTGGAGTGTGTTCTGTTGTTATTTGGGTGTCTGTGACATAAGATGCATTGGCAGCACTTGTAAGACACAGACCTTTGGCAGACGCCTGTGGGGTGTTAGGTGTTGCTGCATGCCAGATGTGGCAAGTCACTGCATTCTGTCAGTCCTACAGTCCCAGACCACCATACAGTATATTCCCTTGGTGTGGCAGGGTAGGTGTGATAGATGTTCATGCAAATAACTCCTAACAATCTTGATCAGGTGGTGTGGATGCTGGCAGGGTGCTATCTACCACTAGGGACACATCTGCATGGAACACCTGCACTGCATGCTGCAGTCTTCCGCTATTGCCATATACAGGTGGTGTCTTACTGTGCTGATTCCCCACAGCAGGGTTATGACCAGATAGGTGCCTGTGGGTGGTGCTTGCATGAGCTGGGTGCATGTGTGCTATGAACACTACTTGCATCTGACACACAGATATGCATTAGGCATTCAAGTTATGCTTGTATGTGCAAGTACATCAGCTGTTTCCCAATGCATCAGTCCTACCTCCTTTGTGATCTGTAGTGTTTGGGCAGACAACACCAGTATCCCCTACTACAGGACAAAATAATGTCTCTGAGTAGGCGATATGCGACAGAGTAAAGCTGGAGTTTTTTGAGATGGTCTGCATAAGGCATCTGTTTGAGGCCAGCAATCCTCTTTGTGAGGTATTTTTGTGACCTTTCCAGTTGTTGTAGATGTCTTGTGAGGTACATACCAAAAGGGGCATTGTACTCTAGAATGAGTCTAATGATTGATGAGTAGAGGGGAACAATGACCTCTTTTTTCTGGATGAGAAACCTTTTGTGATGAGGTGTGCCACATAGAAGGATTCCCTGACCACTGTGGCAATGTGATTATCAAAGGAGAGACTACTGTCCACCTTGTTCCCAAGGTCTCTTATCACACTTTCGGTGTTAAGTAGACTACCGCCTATGTGGTAGTTCATGGGTACAGAGTTTTTACCAAAGGGGATGACAATGCACTTTTTGGCACTGAGCTTGAGACCATGGCTTTGATACCAGGCATCTGTCTCAGTGATGCCCTTTTGTAGGATATCCACATCATTATGAGTTTCTATTATGGCTCCTAGTTTGCAGTCATCTGCAAATTTAGTTAGCCAAAGACCTTCTGTGTTAGCCTGTACTTCAGAGAAGTAGATACCAAACAGGAGAGGACCCAGGACTGAACCCTGTGGTACTCCACTTGTCACTGGTCTGAAGTCTGATTTGGAGTCTGCTACTTTCACATTGTGGGTTCTGTCAGTAAGCCACTTGGCAACCCATCTTGTGACATAGGGATTTATACCTAGTTTAGTGAGTGTATCTATAATTCCAGAGTGGGGGATGGTGTTGAACACCTTGGTGAGATCTAGATAGGCTGTGTGAACTACCTTACCCTCATCTATGGCTTTGGTGACCACTTCAAAGAAGTCTATCAGGTTTAGGAGACATGATCTGCATTTTACAAACCCGAACTGTGTGGGGTCCAGAGTTTGGAGATCTCCAATGTCTATGTTTATGAGTTCCATGATGATACGCTCCATGGCATTGCAGACCAGGCTCATCAGGCTAATAGGGCGGTAGTTCCTAGGGTCTGTTGTGACCCCCCCCCTTTGTGGAGTTTGATAAATGTTGCATTGCACCATTCAATGGGCACAAAGCCTGAGGTGAGGCTATGATTGAACATGGTACTTAGGTGGGGTGCCAGTTCATTCTGTAGTTCAAGTAGAAGGCAGCCTGGGATGTTGTCAGATACCATGGATGCTGTGTTCTTGGTTTTGGAGAGTGAGATTTTTACCTGTGCAGCCATGATTACAGGAACTTTGCATTCTTCCCGTATAAAGATGGGCCCTTTAGGGGGTGAGACGGGGGTAAAGTTAGCACTGAACCTATTTGCCAGGATGTTGGCAATATCAGTTGGTTCTGTATATTTAGTGTCATTGTGCTGTAACTCAGAGCAGATCTGAGTGTTGCCATTGAGATTTTTGACATAGCTATAGAATGCTTTGCGGTTGTCTTTAGAATCAGTGGTGATTTTGTTTTCATAACTAGCTTTGGAGGATTTTATGAGGGATCTCAGCTTCTTACTGAGGCTGACCAGGGAGTTCCTCCAATCGTGGGATTTTACTCTTTTTTGCAACAGTTTCTTTCTTCTGTTGTAGAGTCTGTTTATGGCATAAGACCACCAGATTGGCTTCCTTTTTTTGGAGGATAGCATCTTGGTTCTGTTAGGGATAGCAATATCCATGCACTCGTTTAAGTGCTTATAAAGTGCATTTGTGTAGGATTCAGCAGTCATACTTCTATTGTCTATCTGCATGGGTGTCATGAAGTTTGCTACTTCTGTCTTAAGAAGCGTGAATTTGGCTTTGGAGAAATTTTTTACGGTTGTTTTCCTAATGGCGGGTGGGAGCGGGATGTGGATGTCTAGGGTGATTAGCTTGTGGTCGGATCTGACCAACGAGGAGCTGACCTCTGGTGTGGAACACCAGTTACCCATGTTGGTGATGACCAGGTCTAGGATATTGCTGCCCCTGGTGGGGCTGTGGATAAGTTGATCCAAGGCATTGGAATTGATGATTTCCAGAAAACGTTGAGCAAAAGAGTTGGTACATGAGTAGTTTTCCCAGTTAATGGTAGGGTAGTTGAAATCACCCATTATTAGAGTGTTGGGGTGTACCATAATATTTTCCAGTGTAAAAAGAAAAGATGAGTGGGAATCTTGGGGCATGGTGGGGGTGTCTGTAACATGCTACAATATGGATTGTGGTTTTGCCCAGAGCTAGTTGAACTTGGATAATCTCGGATGCATTATGCTGAGCAACTAGCTTGGAGGTGTGGATATCCTTAACAAATATGGACATGCCTCCACCTTTAGTGTTTCGGTCCGGGTTTAGTGGCCGAAAGGTGTGGTATAAATTATAGCCTGTTAATGCAGGGGTGCTCTCTGGAGCTTTGAACCAGGTCTTTGTCACTGCACAAATGTTAATGTTCTCCATTTTAAGGAGTGCCTCGAGTGAGTGCATTTTGAGGTTTAGACTTCTAGCATTGAGTAGCATTACACTCAGATTATGCTTGCTTGTACCTGTTATGGTGGTGAATTTGTCATTTGAACCTTTCCTAAAAAAGGCACTATAGGGGTGGTGAAAGCCTTTGCCGGTATCCAGAATCCCAAGGGGGACAGGTACAGGCCATCTCTGGCAAAGCAGCATGGTCTGTCGATCATGTCATCCCAGGCAGACAGATACTGGATTCCCTTAGAAAGACACCAGAAGCTTAGCCAATTGTTAAATTCAATCATTTTGTCCTTGTACTGTGGTATCATCCTGAGTGATGGCAGGATGTTACTCAGGGCTAGGGTCATACCTGCCTGGGCTACATAATCGGAGAGCTCCTCCATGTCTCTTTTCATGTAGTCCAGGGAGGTACATCTCAGGATATTCACACCAACATGGACAATGACAGAGTCATATTTGTACTTGTTGTGGAGTGACCTGAGAGCATGCATTATGTGGCGGATCCTGGCACCTGACAGGCAGCTGACAGTAACTTTTTCCTTGTTTAGCCTGGTGAGTGGAACATCAGTGTGCCTGACTATAGAATCACCTATGACTAGAGTGTTAGGTACGTTATGCCTTATGGGCTATAGTTGATGGGCACACTGAGTATGTGGGCTATGTGTCATTTAGGTTGTGTTGAGGGGGTGGAGTTTGCTTGCATTTCTGCTTTGGAGGTCTCTGTTGTTTGGGCAGGTTATTACTGAGAGCCTCTGCGAATGTAGGTGTGTGTTTTGTGCTTCTGTGTGTGTGTTTTGGTGGTGTAGGTTTTGAGGGACTATGTGATGAGTGTGGTGTGGTGCAAGTGTTTATCTTCTCCTCTTGACTGTCTAGTCCAGTCTTCGATGAAGAGAGCTTTGCTTCCAGTTTGGCTATATAAGTGCATCTCTCACAAGTCATAGTGCTGGGTGGTAGGAGGAGAGGGTTGTCTGTGTACATGAGGCAATTGCTGCATTGTCCCAAGATGCCCAGATTCATCAGGTAGACAGGAGAAAACACCAGGAGCTGACCTTTAGACATGCCTGAATAGGTGCTTATTTATTAAGTACTAAAAACTGTTTTCCTCTAGACAAGTGAGGAAAGTTGAGTGCTGTAGTAATTTGTAACTTATTTAGTGCTTACAATGAGTTCTGAACATGTGCTGAGCTCAAAGAAACAGATTTGAGTGCTAAAACTTAAAAGCTGGCTAGTTGCAAGGGAAAATTTGAAGAACAGACTTTATGGCACCAGGAATAGTTTAACCCTAGTTAAGTGGGAGGGGGCTCAGGAGCTCACAAACAGTCTTGGAACCTGACTAGCATGCTGGGGAAAACTGTGATTCAGTATCATTCCCCTCACTTGCATAGGATTGCCTGCTAATGCATAGTTACATACACTGAGCCTCCCCCCTTAGCAACCACTATTCACTGGCCATGTTATCTTCTGCCTGCCATTGACTTTCATGGCAGAATAGTGAAATTAGTTTGAATGCTTATTTTAGGTTTATTTTATTATTTTCCCCCTGATCCCATTTGTGCGCAGCTGCCCTACACTTAAACAGCCGAGATCAGCTAAAAAAAATTAAAAGTTGATTTTTTTTTATTTTGTAAGCTGTTTGCAATGCCAATGGCCTTATACTTGACCATTGGCAGGCTTCCTGACTGATATGCAGCCTTTATTTGGAGCTGTCATGGCTCCGTTTTGGATTTTGCAGAAATATACTTTGTTACTAACCGAGTATATTTCTGTAGATTACACTAGTCCTACATCGCCAGTTTCAAGCTTCCTGGATTGCATTTTCACCTTATTTGCATGGATTTCTCCTGAAAATGAGGTGATTTGCATACAGGGGCTTAGTCCATGCAGGACTAGTGCAGGAGCGCTCATGCACAACCCTGCAGGCTGTTGCTGGATCGCACGGCAGACATATTCCCTGCTACAGCTCCTGCACTAATTCTGCATGCCATGCAAGGCATGCAGATTCCAGGGGCTAGTCTGGACCAATCATTATATAGAGCCAGTAAAACTAACCTCCAATGGCAACAGCTGTCTTCCACCACAACACTTTTCATAAAGCATGTAAACAGGACAACAAAATATAATTTCATTCAATAGAATTCAACAGTACACTGAACAAGAATTTGGCAGGATCTACTAGCATAATTGGCTTTTCCTTCTTTAGTTTCACTTATTTAGATATCTACTTGTATTGACAGGCACACACACACATACATCTCTCTCTCTCTCTCTCTCTCTCTCTCTCTCTATATATATATATATATATATATATATATATATATATATATATATATATATATATATATATATATATATATATATCACAGGCTTAACGTATTTGTTTGACTACAAATGTAACCCCCTGATATCACTAATAATGACACACTACACTTTTGGAACAAGTGTTTAGATTCTCACAGAAATGTTTATATACTGGCAGGAAACATTTACTTATTTAAAGAAAATAACTGATATACGTAATTTTAATAACAGACATGGACTTGCAATACAGAAAACAAAGAATGGTCTGGCAAAATGTAATGTATCAATAATGTCAATACAAATCCCTTTGTAAGAAACTGCAACACCTTTACAAGAAAATCAGTTCTGAAAGTAGACAAAAGATTTGCAAGCCAAATAGCAGCATCAAAAAGTGTGTGGATCCAAAAAGTCTCCCCTATGACAATATAAGTGCCTTATCTACTCGATTAGCTTAAGTAGTGCACAGGTAAAAATGGTGTAAGGACCTACACAATTCCATGCACATGACCCAACACTGCAAGGAAGAGCACTGAGAAGTGTTATTTGCAAGTGTGAATGATTAGTGCAGAAATAAGAAAATGTATCATGCTCCTGCTAATTTGATGTACAGTGGTGCAGTAGTTAACATTGACACCTTACAGCAAGAGGTTCTCCTGTTCAATTCCTGGCTGGGGTGCCTTTTGTGCAGAGTCTGCATGGCCTCCCTCTGTTAATGTGGGTTCCCTCCAGTTCCTCTGGTTTCCTCCCACTTTCCAAAGATTTGCATAGTGTTTCTCCCCGGGCCTCTGCTGAAAATGGGCTTTATCCTAGTTGGACTTTCCCAGTAAATAAATGTTAAATAAAATAAAAATAAAATAAAATTTACTGAAGGTATGTTAGGAAGAATAGACTTAACAAAATGTTAGGCCCATATATTGACTGACTTAGGAGAGAAACGCTTTATAATATTGCATTACAAAATGCTTATGATCCAACTGTCTTTATTTCATATGAAGTACTTAAACAGGAAATAATAAAACAAATATCAAAATAAAGCTAAATGGCATTGCATTTTTGTCAAACTAGCATAAAAAGGTTATGAATGCTCACAAAATAAAGTTCAGAAAAAAAAGCTGAAAGAATCATCATAATGACAACTCTAAGAGTAACACACCACAAAGATATGCACAACTGTCTCATAAAGAAATCTCTTTGTATGTCTCTATCCCTGTCTCCAAATGTCTCCCTCTTCTCACCCCTTGTATGTCATCAGTCTTTTCCTTCAGCATTTGCATGATGTCTGGCACACATCAGCACCTATAACATGTGATAAATGTCAGTACACAGTTGAAGACAAATGTGACAGGCAGATAGCACTAAGAGGAGACATTTCATATCATCTCTTCAACCGACTGCAGTGTGTAATGTACATCACATGGGATTATGCAGTTGTATATAATGTTATGAAGGATGCTACCTGCAAACGTCTTTGCTTCATATTGTTTCCTTGTCCAGTTTTCCAGTAGCATTAACATGCCTGGTCCTCTTATACTTCATATTCATTCACAAAATGCTCATATCTTCCCAGAAAGTACTGCAGAACATTAGGTACAATCAAGACTTTATGTGTAAACAAGCATACTGCAAAAGGCACATTTAGACAATATTGTTAATTTACATACATAAGCTGATAGCATCAATTTGATTTCATTTCAGTCCATGTTTTAAAGTATATTAATTATGACACATACAAGTCTGTTATTGAGCTGACTTTTATTACTCAGTCATGTCATACAGACCCAATTGCATGAAAACAAATGCAACTTGCTTGAAATACACGCACAGTCACCAGATATGATGGCTGTTTAAATAGAACAATTGTATGATCCATAAAATAGGCAATGTACTGCAAGTGTCATGATTAGTGTGGAAATCATGGCATACAAAACATTAACATAAAACATATCTGTTCTGGATTTTATCACAGTCAGACTTGTCTGTCTGCCTCTACTCCATATTTGCACTAAGGCTGGCATGGAGCACCACTGACTAATGCTAATTCCTGTTAAAAGTTCAACACCTCAAAATAGTATTATGCATGTGTTAATACTTTGCCATCAGCTGTGCAAATGAACTTGTCAGTGGTGTCCCAAAAGAAGAGATTTTGAAAAAAAATAAAGACTTGTTAGTGGTATGTATTACTTCTGTATGTGGTAATGTGATGTGATACTCAAGATATATGGATTTAACTGTGATGTTGACTGAACACCTCATTCTGCAAAGTTATGTTTGCACTCCAACACTTATACTAAGAAATGATGTGCAATGTCATGGAACCTTTTCACACAAACTTCATCAGTGTTTTTCAGCAGTCCATTTTTATAATTTTGACCCATCTGTATTTACACTGTGTCTTCTGCAAGCATGAGCAAATGCCATTGATAATGACACAACAACTGATTACTGTTTTCATACAATCATTGTGAGCTGAACAGTCATGAATGATTGGCTGTCATTCTGCTGTTTCACAAGTGTGATTGTCATCAAAACACCATCATGTAAAACAGGGACATGTCACTCTCACTACCTGGATATACATGAATGGCAGCATAGATGAAGTATGTGAGCAGTTTTGCAGATACTTGTGATCAGCAACTTGCTGTTATCCTGCCTAACAGCACACATACATTTAACCCAAACCTGTGATGCACACTAGCTTCTCTACATCCCAGTGATGAGGTTATCCTTCCATAAGTGTACTCTGTCACTATCAAAGTCAGACTTCTTCCATGATGCTTGAAGTTAATACTGTGTCCTCTAGATTGTGTAACTGGATAGGTAGAAGGGTTGAATCAGTGGTACACTCATGTGTGATTGTGTCTGAAGTATCAGGTAAGTATGATTTCAACAACAGATGTGCTCTATCCACTTCCATCAGGATGAACATTTAAAATAACAGCGGAACCCCATCACTTTATATTTTTACCACAGATAGCTTCTCTGCACCACACTGATGAGGCCATTCTTTCATAAGTGTACTTTTCACTGTAAAAGTCAAACTTCTCCTGTGATGCTTACCATTATTAGAGAGTTCTTGAAATTCTTTGACAAGATAGGTGGGTTGAATCTGGCAGTGATAAACTCGCGTGTGTGTGTGTGTGTGTGTGTGTGTGTGTGTGTGTGTGTGTGTGTGTGTGTGTGTTAAGCAAGTATGACTTCAACAGATACATTGTGTCCACATCCCCTCAGGAGACTAGTTTAAAATGACAAAGGAATCCACATAACTTTTCCCAGTTTTACCACAAACATTGTCTCTGCACCACACTGATGAGGTCATTATTTCATAAGCGCACTTTCTCACTATAAAATTCAGACTTCACTGGTGGCATTTGCAGTTAATGCATTGCTCTTTAAACTGAGTAAATAGATAGGTAGGGGGTTCAAATCCAGCACTGCTTAATTATTGTGACTGTGTGTACCATCATGTACAGTTGGCTCCATCACAGCACTCATTATGCAATCTTCCACTTTGGAGACATATTTTCCATTGTTGAGGGTTAATCTATACATTTCTAGCATACTCAGGAAAAACCCAGTTTTGGAAACACACTGATTACATAATGATTTCAAAATTGCACTGTCTCACAGTTGTGATACAACTTCTCCTGTGGCACTGCCTGTTGATACTGTGCTCTCTAGACTTTGTAATTAGATCAGTAGGTAGTTTGAGTCTAGCACTGATTGACTACTGGGAGTGTGTGTTTCGCTCATATGCAGTAGAAAAGGCTTTGGATACATACACAATGTGTAGCTGTAAGATGTTATGGGGCTCTTCCACCACTTTCTTTCCTTTTTAACACCATTGCCTAGTAAACAGTGATGATGACATCTTTTCAAATGTCTTGTGGCACTTGTGACTCAGGGCAAGTTCAGGCATTTACTTCCTAAAATCAGTTGTGTCAGAACGACTGTGAATGTACATGTAGGTGACAATGTTGTCAGCCAGCTATCTGCTATGTGCCTGTAGAGATAAAGGTTCCTATTGCAAGAACTGCTGCTCATTTTTCACAGAGAAATGTTTTGTTTAATGCTGGTGATGCCATTTGATGAACTTTGCCTTTTCTATAGTGGGGATTCTTGTGGTGTCAATGTTCCTGTGGTACATGCAGTGAGTACTGACTTGTACAGCATATCCACACAAATAAAGTTCTGCCTATTAGATTAAACAATGCCACATGATCCTCTCTATTTTAAAAAGAGGTAATTGTGCCTCTATTGGATTAGTTTCTTTACCTAAATGTTCGGTATGTTTATGTTTTTATATTGGCAAAATAGAAAGATCCTTGAGGAAGAGGATCTCTGAGCACAATTAAGACAGCGGGAAGAAAATTTATAATAATGCCATAGCTAAGCATGCTGTTGCATGCAAGGAATATAGGAAATTTTATATCGGGGTTGTGGAAAAGTGGAGAAAAACTCTTGAGATGGTGAATGGGCAGATAAGATTAAATGCTGTAACACCTCCAGTATTAAGCACCCAGGGCTTAATAAAAGTATTTTGATCCAACCTATGCTCAAGTTGCAGGCTGTTAAAATGAATTATCAATTATTATTTAAATATTGTATTAATAGAATGTTTATATTAATTATGCATTATTATTAATTATTAATTATTTAATTATTATATAAATAATTAGCTTATTATTTAATTACTAATAATTATTTAATTTATATTCGTCATCAGCTCAACAAACCCAGAACCATAGTTTACAAAGTCATACAAGATACCAAAGACCTCTCTAATGAAGCATTCTTAGACATGCTCAATAAATGTAACTGGACACCACTCCATCATCTCCAACTTGACTAGGCCATAACATACTTCAATGACACATTTATAGCTATTCTAAATCACTTACCACCAACTCGTACATACTATGTTAATAGTAAGAGAATGTTCTGGACATCATAAGAAACCATTAGACTTCAAAAACTAAGGGGACAAAACCTGCCCCGGGATTCATGAAGCTTGGTGCAAGGAAGGCGTTAGCCTTGCACTGACCATGCAGAGTAGAGATGGCGCAGCAGCACCAAATGCATATTAATGAAGGTACGCTGCCACAACGTCCACGTGCATAGGAAATGTGCGCAAGTGTAGGGGGCGTGTCTAAGCACTGCACGGAGGCGTGAACATGTCGGCTGCACATGCGCAACCTAAAATGCTGACTAGTACAGCCTGCCTCTAATAGTAATCACTCCTGTCAGTGTCCGTGGATACTGAAATGTATGCAAAGCATACAAAACAGTTTTGCAAACACCAAAATAAAAAGTAAACACAAAAGCACGTAGCTGAATATTGAGCCCCCGTCCCTCGAACAAATGACATTTAATACCCCGTGCCCATATTCCATTGTAGTGTTGAGTGTTATACCAAGTGGAAGTGAAGCGCAGCGTGTTTGCACGCCGCTGCCCATTGCTAAGCCTAGCCCAATGGTTAGTGTCACCACCTGTCCAACTTTGTGAGGGACAGTCCCTCTCTGGGCAGTTGTGTCCTTATCAAAAAATATTAAAAATGGCGAATGTCCTGTGATTGTAGGACATAATTATGTCCCATATTTTATGTACTAGTTCCATAAAATAGTAATTTCTGGATCTAAAATACCTAAATGTTACAAGAAACAGAATGAGCAACTAAAGTTCTAGAAAAATAAGCTTCCATTTAGGCATAAAAGTAAAGTTATATCCTTTGTACTGACCGTGGGTATATGTTGGCCTGTAAAATCTGATGTGTGTCCCGAAAATGTCCCACTTTGGCCAATTGAAAAGGTGGCAACCCTACCAATGGTCAGAGCATTCGCTCAATATCTGCCCATTCGGGGTCCAAGTCATCCTTGTCTGGACGGCCCAAAGATGAACGGGTATTACCCGAGTCTACCTACCATGTCATGAAAGATAAGTATTTGCGTGTACCTATATGAGCGAAGTACAGCATGTGGAAGATCAAATATGCTAGGGTTATCCTCAAAACCATATTGGTAACAGAGATATGTAGAGTGCGCAATGTGTTCTATTGTCTGTGCAATGGGCCATCAACCAGAGCAGGGATGGATAGTGTGTGTGGAAAATGGCGGGGGGGTGACAGGTAATGTAATAATTTGCCAAGGGGAGACTGGGTCAGATGTACAATAGGTGAACTGGAGGTGTACGAGGAAGCAGTGGGTGAATCAGAAAGGAAACCAAAGAACATGCATTCATATCCGCAATACACCCTGACAGGCCATACTGTAGAACACAATCCCACAAACATATGAACATTAAAATGTGCGATACACATGTACAGAAACGTTACTGGCTCATACCCACATAATGGTCTGGTCTGAACTGAGCCATCCAATCCCAACACACCTGGATACATAATTGAATAACCATCATCCCCACCACAGCACACACCCCCACCTTGCTGAACGTCTACCAAAACCACCCATAGTCGGGCTGCTAGCTTGACACAGCCATATCTGCACATAGTGCCTCCTACCCATATCTAGTAGGCAGTCTCACCCTAGGCAGTCTCAGGCTTGCAAACTAGGTATCCCTTGCATGTACAACCCTCCCTCATTTTTGTAAAGTCAAAAGAATTTGAGTCATTGGTGTCCACAATTTTTGGCAATCCCTCATGGGGTAAGTGTCTGTTCTAAAGACAAGACTTGGTGGCACGACACAATGTCCAGCCCCGTAGACAACCGGACCCAAGTTGCATTAGCAGTAGTTTCCATAACCCTGCTCAGCCTCCAGCCAGTCCAGCAGAACCTACAACCCTGAATTAAACACCTGACTGTGATGCACGTCTCCCCATGTGCATTATCGGGAATTTATACCATTCACATGTGCCCATGAAGCTTCCCCAAAGCCATCTTCCAAATAGTACATATCCACAAATTGTATACCCCGTCCAGGTTCCTCATCATAATAATGCACACAACCCCTGTATACAAACGGTACAGATACCTCCCATATGCAGTTGTTTATATACATGGCCATGTATAACTCCAGATATGTAGTCATATATCTATAAATGTACATACTTAGATTTGCATAGCTACACATCACACATACATGCATATAAGTAGTTGTCAAGTATGTGTCCATTTCAATAATTATGTTTACTTGCAAATGTATACATATGCCTCTCAGAAACATATGAATAGTAACATGTCCTATACATATGTACATCACCCGACTGTCACATTTGCTGCCAATACTGTGGAATGGCTGTAGTAAAGTCATATATCCTAATTACCATCCATACAGAATGTATCACGGATAGTTTAGTGGTAAAACCAGTGACTATGATGGTCCTCTTCTTGGGTCCAAGCCATGCAAGGGCTAATTTTATATGATGCCCACATTAATGGCAGTCGGATATAGGGCGATTAAGGTGCTTTAAAGCAGACGTAAGCAGATATGCGCGACGGTAAGTGGCGGTCATTCAACAGTATGGGAAATGTAAATAAGCATGTAGGTGTATATGCATGTGTATGTACAGACAGATATATATATATGTATATATATATATATATATATATATATATATATATATATATATATATGTATATCCATGAAGAATGAACATGGTCACAATAAAGCAGCCATAACCAATGTGAAGGGAAACAGCAGCGGAAACACCCCTCCCGTATCATTTAGTGCTGTCATATCAAGCTGCCCAGAGGTGAGCAAACCTCCTGCATCTCCAACCACAGGTAGGATGCTAACAGTGGAACTAACTATGTCCATGTGCTAAGTCTGACTTTCAAGCAGGTACAGGGAAGTCCCAGTCACTATTCGGATGAGCTGAAAACTGGAAGACTAATTGAATACCCCTGACCATTATATGAACGTATGCCCCTGGACTATAAGCTTGGGACATCTGAATATATTTGGAGTGAGCCAACATACGTGACATGTCTAGAGCAGTAGGGAGTGGCGCATGTGTAGTGGTGTGGTTTATTTCTGTCCAGAGAATGGATGACTGCCATGTTAGTGATGGTGTGCTGTGTTTGTTCTCGTAACTATGAACCATGGGTATACATGCAAATGAAGCAGCACAGCAACAGTGTAGTGGTTAGAGCAACCGCCTATTGAGCAGACATTGCTGGTTCGACTGCAGCACACACTATTTATGATGCGTAATCTGTATATGAGCATATCTTGCTAATTTTATGCTGTATAATGATATAATAACATTGAAATGTGAACTAGGGTGACGTATAACAGTAAGAATGCAGAAGGTATTTGCGTGATGTGAAATGGCAGTTAAACGGAAAACCACTGCTGAAAAGTGTTGCACTCACCCTTTGTCCAATGGCCCTTGTTCTGCCCAGCAACACAATAAACCGCCTCGGCCAGGCCCAACGCCAGGACCCTACACATCACAATCAATGTGATTTACCACTAAGCCATGGCAGTTTTACCTAACTCTGATGTTCTCACAAACATAGCAGACAGTACAGTCATTCAACAGTATGATCAAAGTAATTAATCATATAGATGTATATGCATGCGTACACATACACACACACACACACACACACACACACACACACACATATATATATATATATATATATATATATATATATATATATATATATATATATATATATATATATATATATATATATATATATATATATATATATATATATATATATATATATATATATATATATATATATATATATATATATATATATATATATATATATATATATATATATATATATATATATATATATATATATATATATATATATATATATATATATATATATATATATATATATATATATATATATATATATATATATATATATATATATATATATATATATATATATATATATGTATATACATATATTTATATATATATATATATGTATATATATATATATATATATATATATATATATATATATATATATATATATATATCTATGTATATACAGATATTTATATATATCTATCTATATATATATATATATATATATATATATATATATATATATATATATATATATATATCTATGTATATGTTATGTCTTCGGCTTTTCGGTTATGGTCGTATACAGCGGAACTCTGGTCCGGTAATGATTGGTAGTTGATTTTTACGTGCCAAGTTACCAGCCATGATGCACAACCCTCAAGGAAGGTACGCCCATTCACGCATGTCTACACGCAGAAGACGCTCTAGCTGAGAATCGAACCGGACAGCGTCTTACTGTGAGACGACAACGCTACATATAAATATATATATATATATATATATATATATATATATATATATATATAAACATTTATATCTCTACAGAACAAACATGGGCAAAAGAATGCATTCATAATGAATGTGAAGGAAAACAGCAGCAGAACACCCATATTATCTAGTGCTGACATATCAAGCTGGCCAGAGGTGGGCAAAATCCCTGCATCTCTAACCGCAGGTAGGATGCTAACAGTGGGAGTAACCTTGTCCATGTGCTAAATCTGACTTTCAAATGGGTACAGGGCAGTCCCGGTCCCCAGTCAGACAAGCCTAAACCCCGATGACCATATGAACACCCTGACAGTCATACAAATGTATGTGCCAGGACTATAGGCTTGGGAGCTCTGAATATACTTGGAGTGAGTCAACATGCGGCACGGGTCCAGAGCAGTAGAGAATGGCGCATGTGTAGTAGTGTGGTTTTCCCAACAGGAGAATGGATGCCTACTGTGTTAATGAAGTGTTGAGGCATGTGTTCGGGTAACTATGAACCATGGGTATACATATAAATGAAGCAGAACACCAATAGTGTAATGGTTAGAGCATCCGCCTAATGAAAAGGCATTCACAGTTCAAGTTCAACTATAGCACATATCATTTTCCTTGTGGAATGAATGCTGTTCTGCTGTAAAATCACATTATAACATGTAAAAGTGAACGTGAATATCGCATGAGACTATTAACCAGATCCCTTCAATCAAAGTGGTACTGTCATAATGAATAAGGCACAAGTAAGCACAAATAAGTGGCAATAAACATATGTAACACACAGTAAGCATATGCGAGTGCGCTTGCGCAGATGTAAGCAGCGCCCAGCATAGGAAATGTATATACGTATGTACAGATGTTTTATATATATATATATATATATATATATATATATATATATATATATATATATATATATATATATATATATATATATATATATATATATATATATATATATATATATATATACATATATATATATATATATATATATATATATATATATATATATACATATATATATATATATATATATATATATATATATATATATATATATAAAATAAAGAATGAATGTCGTAACAATAAAGCATAGACAAAGGATGAGAAGGGAATCAACAGCAACTATGGTATTATATAGTGCTGTCAGCGTATGTCATAAAAAGCTGCCCAGGAGTGAGCAGAGTACTGCTACACACATAACAGGCAGGGTTTTACCAGTGGAAGTAACATTGTTGAAATGCTAAGTCTACTTTACACACAGACAGAGAGTAGTCCCTGTTGAGACTACCAAAAATTCTAAAGCGCATATGGCCGTAATCTATAACCCTAGCAAGAGCAGTTATGTTCAAAGACTAAATGGCAGGAGAGCCTGAGCATACACAAAGCGGGACAACATATGTATAGGGCCCCTAACACTCTGGAGAGGGCAATGTTTGGAGGTGTGTCATGGCTGCGATAACAAGTGGATAATGGAAGTTATGCATGTAAGTTGAACACGGGTGGGGTGGAGGAACTATGGGTATGAAATTATGGATCCAGGTGTGTCAGGGTAGGATGGCCGGGTTCTAATTGGACCACCCCATGGAGATCAGCGAGTTCGTAATAGATATATATGCATACACACATGCAGACAACAATATGTAAAAGTACATTTTCTGTAACACATGCATGCCATTTGTAGACATAAATAATAGGAATGTGCACATACAAACTTCGACAGTAGATGGAATAATAGGCTGTGAAGAAGAGGGACGGGACAAAACTGCTAGAATGCAGAGGTGTATACAGTGTCCAAAGTCAGCGCTGTGCTGACGATAATCAAATGTGAGGGCAACGCCAAGTACTTAACCAGTCTCATTGTAAAAAAAATATGCTGAACACGTACATAACTAGGCTCCCATGTGTAACGTGTATGATACAGCATAGTCATATATATTAATAAGTCGTAGTGTCATTTAACGGGAGTAAGGATGTAATTAAGTATAGAGTCTAATCTTGCCATAAACACATGTGTATTCCATGTGGAGCAGCACAGCAATAGCGCATTTGTTAGAGCAACCCCCTAACGAACAGACATTTCCGTACCGAATCACACTGTATCACATTCCAATTACCATCTGTAATCCATACATGAACAGATTGCGTCATCTGTCTGCTGTATAAGGTGCTAAATACTGATTATAAGATAACTGGAGTGACGTGTCCATGTCATAATGAATAAGGCACTAGTATGCAGATGAAGCATATATAAACACCATTACGCATGTGTAAGTGCGTATGTGCGGGGTATGTATTGGTTTACAGACACTCACACAAATAGATATATATATATATATATATATATATCTATATATATAACTATATATACATATATATGTATACATATATGTATAGACATATATATATATATATATATATATATATATATATATATATATATATATATATATATATATATATATATATATATATAAATATATATACATATATATGTATACATATATGTATAGACACACACACACACATATATATATATATATATATATACACACATATATATATATATATATATATATATATATATATATATATATATACACACACATATATATATATATATATATATATATATATACATATATATACAAGAAAAGAAAACGAGCAGGCAATGGAATATTCAACTGTTTATTGTACGTAAGCGCTTTCACTGAACAAAATACTTCAGCTTCTTCAGACAAGTAAAAACTATTCACTTCCCAGTTTAAAAACCTAACACAAACCTGCTGAGTCAATGGGCTGGGCCAGCCCAAGTACATGATGCCATGCAGCATTAAACATTTAAAGCAACATTAACTAATTAAACCATGTTGCCCAAATGATTGTCATAAGCATCTAAAAAAGTTTAATAAAAAAGTTTACCATTTCCAACCCAAGACAAAAAATAAATACAAATACAATTGGGATGGTAAATGATGCTTAAAAATAATAGGCTGAAGTGGAATTGCAAATTGCAACTGCTGCTTACTCTTTTCCAGGGATAAATGAAGCCTTATCTATCAAGAGTTTGTTGAAGCTTAAAGCCCTGGCAAGATAGGGGTGGCAGCTTATTTGTTCCACACAAAAATGTTTAAAACATCTAACTGACTTTTCTTCTTTTTATATTTGTTTATGAGTAAGACTTTTGGTATGGTTTTATATGTTTTTACATGTATAACATCATAAGGCGTACGAGTCTTGTATGATGTATTTATATTTTGTTTTTTTTACATTAACATAATGTAACTCAATTTAATAACATAACATAATATATTTCAATGTTGCACATTTACACAATACACATTTTACTTCTTATCATTATTTTTTATTTTTTATATAACAATGGTCTATTTTTAAGCATGATTTACCATCCCAGTTGTATTTGTATTTATTTTTTGTCTTGGGTTGGAAATGGTAAACTTTTTTATTAACCTTTTTTAGATGCTTAAGACTATTATTTGAGCAACATGGTTTAACTAGTCAATGTTGCTTTAAATGTTTAATGCTGCATGACATCATGTACTTGGGCTGGCCCAGCCCATTGATTCAGCAGGTTTGTGTTAGGTTTTTAAACTGGGAGGTGAATACTTTTTACTTGTCTGAAGAAGATGAAGTATTTTGTTCAGTGAAAGCGCTTACGTACAATAAACAGTTGGATATCCCATTGCCTGCTCGTTTTCTTTTCTTGTTTCGGTTTTGCCAGTTTGGATTTGCGTAGATATATATATTTATATGGTTGCAGACATACATATACATATATATATATATATATATATATATATATATATATATATATAAAGAAAAGAAAACCGCTTAGGCTCCCGCTTCTTGGCACGCTTTATTAATAAAATAAATGTTATCTTCTTTATAAAAACGTTTTCGTCTAACACTATGGTTAGACTTCTTCAGACAAACCGACAAACATTTGTTCAATAAAACAAGCTTATTTCTATAGCAGCCTTTGATTTAGAAGCCCGCCGAAATTCAAAAACCTGACGTGGCTTCTTAAAGGGACAGTGCTGTTACAATTGTGAAATATTAAAATTTACTTGTAGTCACTAAAATGATTCAAGTTTATGAAATGTGTCAGTTTAACTTATTAATGAGTACATATATAAAAAGTATATAAATGTATACATAAAAACTATCAAAAATTAATTAATTAAAAGATAAAAATCATACGTGAATTAAATGTATGATTTAAAAAACATTAGAAACTAGAATAGATGAGAAGTAAAAGCTTATCATATAAAAAGGAATTAGTGATGTACATAAATCCAATGAATTGAATGTATTGTAATCATGATCTTTCTAAACGTCTTAATTTTAGAAGGCACATTAAAGAACATTTCTCATTAAGACCAGGATAGTTAAAGACGTTTAACCAAATCTGCCATAAAAGTTAACTTTTTTCTAGCAATAAATTGAAAGGTCCCCCTCGGATGTCCTGTTTAATCTGATAAATTACTTTAAAACAAAATTCGTGTTCAGGATAATCCGAAAGATGTCTTGCTAAGGTGTTGTCTTCTTTTCACAAATTAATACTTCTTAGATGTTCATAGACCCTATCTCTTAATCTTCGCTCCGCCTTACCTATGTAGAAAGACGGGCATGCTTGACAAATTGCTGCATAGACAACCCCTTTGGAATTACAGTTATGTTTGCCCTTGGTGTAAATTTTAGTTCCATTTATCATTACTGTAATACCTGAAATCATGTAATGACAATATGGACAATTGCCACATTGTACCATTCCCTTGTGGCAAGTTGTCAAATTGATGTGATGATGCATCTGGAACATATCTTTAAAGTTGAAACCTTTTTTCCATATGAATTTTGGCACCGACCCTAATTTGGATATTAGAATGTGATCTTCATTAAGTAAATTCCAATTCTTCAGGATTATTTATTTGATGCTCACGAAGTCCAAGGAGAATAGTAAAATACAGGCCCAATTATATTTTACAGTGTCAACCCGCTCTCTTATTCTAAGATGTGAATGGGTTACATCTGGTGGAAAAATATTTTGATTTTTCGTTAATATAGGTTTAAAGTAACCATTTGATCTTTTTGTTTTAACTTCTTCCACTATTGGGTCCAGAAAATGGTGAGGATATTGTCTATTGAGAAGCATTTGCTTTAAATTCAAGCATTCTTGAATGAAATTCTCTTCTGTGGTGATCATCTGTGCAGCTCGGACGAGCTGCCCCTTGACCACAGATTTTTTTCTGATATAGAGGATGAGCACTACCAAAGTGCAAAAATTTGTTCAAATAAGTAGATTTTCTAAAAATATTTGCTTCATATACCCCTTGTGATCTATTCTTACTTAAATTTATATACAAATAGGGTATGGATTCCTGATTGTATGTAAATGTAAATTGTAAAAATTCTGTACTGTTATTAAACATTTCAACAATTTGTATTGCCTGTTTTTCATCCCCCTGAAATATGATAAAATATTATCTATATATATCTAACATAAAACATGATTGTAGCTTTGAGAAAGTCATTATTGAAAACATGTTTTTTCTCCCAATAAGACATTGCCAAATTCTTATAACTGGAACCACACGGCGAACCATCACAACTCCTTTTTTCTGCTGGTAAAAATGATTTTCAAATAAAATAAAATTATAAGACAAAATGAGATCCAACAGTTCACCAACCAGAGTTACTTCATTTGGTTCTGCATTTTTCTGGCGCATGTTAGCTAATACCCATTCAATGCCTAGTTGTTCAGGAATACTAGTATATAGATCTTTCACGTCCACTGTTATGAAATTATATTCTTGCTGATAAATGATGTTATTTATTTTTTCTAAAAAGTCCCAAGAATCTTTAACTATCCAATCATCCTGTGAAACAAATTTCTTGAGGATCCCATCAACAAATTTTGCACAGGCATATGTAGGAGATCTTCTCTCATCTACAATTGGTCTAAATGGTGGATTGTAGATATCTTTGTGGACCTTAGGGACTCCAAAAATCGTTGGTACCTTAGGTGCTTCTATAAGAAGAAAACTGAAGACTTGTGAGTCGATCCTTGCCTCGATGAGCAACTCCTTGAGAAAACTCTTAATAAATTGGTTGGACTTATTATATTCGTTGAGTGATGACAATTCATATGTATTTGTGCTCGAGGTCTAAGATTTTGTTATTATAATCCAAAATATCTATAATTACTAACCCCCCCTCCCTTATCAGGTTCATAATTCTTACATTGGCCGATGTTAATAAATGGATGTTATCTCTTTCGTTCCTGGTTAGGTTATACGAATAGTTCTTCTTTTGTTGATGCAATTGTCGCAAATCTATTTCACACATTTTCTCGGATGTGTGTAGTTTGAAATGTAGAGGGGGGGTTGTAACAACTAGCCACTCTCAGTGGATTTTCGATTGACCCGGATTCTCCTAAAAGTTGTCTAATGTTCAATTTTCTCACGAAAAATTTGATGTCACAGATGGTTTCAGCCAAATTCATCTTTCTAGTTGGTACAAAGGTCAAACCCTTAGCTAAGATGTTAGCTAATTCTTCTGTGACAGTAAAAGAAGAATAATTGTAAATTAAAAAATCTTGTTGTGTATTTTTTATCAGCACCAATGAATTTGCTTCATTTAATATATTATCTCTTGTGGTTGTGATTCTTCCTCCTGTTCCACTGCTTTCTCTGATTACATTGTTGAAAACCCTGTTTCAAATGAGACATAGTTGCCTGTGGATTGTTACCTTGCTGATTGTTATTATCATTGTTGATATTATTGTTGTTATTCCTTTCTTTTATCCTATTGCTTCTCCTTAAATTATCTTCCTGTGCATCATTATTGTTCATGTTAACTGCTGTTGCAGGTTTCTGTGAATCGACTGAAGATGAATTTTCATGCATTGCATTGTATTGTTTAATTCCACAGTTTCTCTGAAGACGTGGAATTTGTTATTAGATTGAATCTGTGACTCTGGCGGCTTAGGATACGCTGTACCTGCCTTATATTGCTCTTGATTTCTTTTTAATTTTTTGATTTTGGTCACTTTTATTTTTTGTAGGTGCTGCTCAATGCTTTGAAAACAGCGTTGGTAGTCATACTTGTATTTTGGGAAGTCCGGATGTTCATTGATTTCCTTATCTATGGCTTCAATATCTAGTTGCAATTCCTGCATTATAATTGCATAATATTTGATCATTACTTGTAATAGTTGTAGTCCATTCTGGTTAAACAACCTAATTAAATCTTGATGTTTTTGCCAGTTTGGATTTGCGTAGATATATATATTTATATGGTTGCAGACATACATATACGTATATATATATATATATATATATATATATATATATATATATATATATATATATACATACACATATATGTACATATATACATACATAAATACATATATATATATATCTATATACGTGTGAGTGTGTGTGTGTGTGTGTGTGTGTGTGTGTGTGTGTGTGTGTGTGTGTGTGTGTGTGTGTGTGTGTGTGTGTGTGTGTGTGTGCACGTAGATATACAGAGATATACAGCTATAATAGGAAATAGCACACAGGAATGACATATGTTCACAGGCTATGCCAACGGAAGTGAGGAGCCCAGGCAAGAAACATGACACACACAACATGCCCTTCCACCCCCCCCCCCCACACACACACAGCCGGACATGGGAAATATACACGCAATCAATGTAAAGTGTCCACAGCTCCCCAGACCACTGGCAGAATACAATTGGGGGGGGTACACAGTGCACCCGTGGATTCTAATAATGGAACACAGACTGGAGCTTCCCTTGCGAGACACCCCAAAAATTGGCCAAACCATACAAATGAGATAGATCATCCATTTTGACCTCAGTGTATACACACTTGGAATACAAGGGTGGGTAACCCTGATGACCCATGGGCCGAGACAATTGTATGAAAGGGGTCCCATGAAGTGGAGACTGAGCAGCATGTATTGGTGTGTCCAGAACCGACCAGGTCCCAGAGTAAGGATGGGTGCTGTTGAGGAGGCGAGGGTGTGGGAACTATGGGTAGCTACGTATGGGTCTAGGTGTGTAGGTGTTGGCTGATGTTGGCCAATATGAACAGCCCTAGGGATGCAAGCGAATGTATTCATTGGCAGAGACATCGCCCAATGAGCAGCCACACCCACTGTGAGCCCCACTAAAGTAAAGTGTAAGCTATATGGCAAGGAATGGAATAACCAGAGGTAGACGTATATATGTAGTGCTATGTGTGTGCATATCTACCCACAGCGACATAGAAATATGCCTCTCCCTCACCGTAGTATGAATGTATACCTACAAAGAAAGAATACATATACATACCCACATATGAATATATACATATGCAGACAACCATAGACCCATATGTCATTAGATTTTATATATATACATATATATATATATATATATATATATATATATATATATATATATATATATATATATCTATATACATATATATATATATATATATATATATATATATATATAGCCAGCAAGATATAAATATACATGTATGCATACATATCTGTATATATCAATGTCAATATATATATATATATATATATATATATATATATATATATATATATATATATATATATATATATTACAGTAAATATACACATGTATATAGCTAGGATATGATACAACAGATACGAGTAACATATGTTCACAGGCCGGGCATATGTTGGCAGGAGGTCCAATAAACAAACGTGTAACACGTAGAATCATCCCCCCCCACCCCTCCAGCTAGGCCAGTGAGACATACAGACACAATATAAAGGTAAAAACACCACTGCTTCCCAGACCACCGGCAGGATACCACCAGTCGAAGAGATCTGCAAGGTCTACACTTGAAACATAGACATTGAGTTCCTTTGTGGGACACTAAAAATTAATGATCGGAGCCAGTCCTGGTAATGATTTATCCAGCCAGGCTGTAGATGTACATGGACCAGTAGGTTGTGCAAGCCTGATAACACATGGGTCAACGCAATGTACGACATGTGTCCCGACACGGGGAGAGTGGGCAGTGTGTAGTGGTATGTTAATACCCCACCTGTGACCACAGTAAGAATGAGTGCTGTAGAGGAGTGGCAGGTAGGGGAACTATGGGTATGCGATTATGGGCCTAGGCATGCAGGTGTTGGCTGGCAGAGCCATATTAGGACCGCCAGATGGATGTAAGTAATATTCCGATGTGGGCTTAACAGACGCCCATACCTGCCAACCACTAAGATCATATCCACTGGATAGTCCGTAAACCATTGGGGGAACACATAAGGACCATACCATTGAACTGTCCCCGATTACCAGGGACGTCCCTGATTACGACTCATAATCTAACTCTGTCCCACCTAAACCCTCCTAGAACTAGTGAAATTAGTAGGAAAGATGGTGGAATACACATAATGAATAACAACAACATTTAAGAGTCATAAACAGCATGTACCTCAGACAATGTGCATGAACACATATGCTCTGGGTCTGCCAATGTGTCAGGTTAATAGCACCAGAATTCTAAAAGTGTCCCTGATGTTCTTATGCAGTCTCCCTGATTCAGTGTTCATTTTTCTCCATTCGTATGACAGTTCTGATAGTGACAGAAAGTGCATATTCTGCTGGCTACCTTAGAAAAATGATAGAATAATAGGTTAGGGTTACCACCTGTCCACTTTTGCGAGGGACAGTCCCTCTTTGGGCAGTTGTGTCCTGCAAAATAATTGAAAAAATGGCAAATGTCCTGAGAGTTAAGGACAAAGATTTTCCTATATTGTCTGTAGTAGTTGCATAAAACAATTATTTTATATCTGAAACACCTAAATGTTATAAGAAACAGAATAAGCAACTATAATACTACAAGAATAAGCTTTTATTGAGACAAAGCAGTGAAGTTATTTCCTTTGTAATGGCTGTGGGTATGTTTTGCCCTGCAAAATCTGACGTTTCTACAAAAAAGTCCCACATTGGGCAATTGAAAAGGTGGCAACCCTATAATAGGTATGTGGTAGCATGACTCGGCCGACAGATGTGGGTCCCAAAACCCAATTACTTGTCTGTATTGAAGAGTCTCATTTCCCATGTATCAGCCAGACGGGTTCAGATTGCAAGAGGAACACACAAATAATATGAGTAAAACACTGGACAGGCCGCCGATTCCGTACACTCGAACTGCATGCCGTCGCCTAATGGGCAGCCATTCCCGATACTGTAGGCATGTAATTCGATGTAATAGGCATCACAAGATAATATTGTGGTCCTTGCTCCCACCCAGGGGTGTGAGTGTCAGATGCAAGCACCAATGTCAGTGCATTTGCGAGTGTGGGAGCGAGCGGGTGTAAGCCTGTTTAGCTACCAGTATGCGAGTATTGCACTGGTAAAGCAATGTAGAGGCTAACCAAGTGTAAGAAACTGTAACCAGAGGTTAGCATTGCTTAACATAGTGCAAACCCATGCACACCCACTCACAACTGCTTTAATGTGCCTTACTCCCTCCAAATCCAATGGCCTTGTTCTGCCATGCAACAAAATAAATGGCCTCTGCAAGGCACAGAACCAGGACCCTGCACACACAGCTAATGTGATTTACCAATACATCACGGCAGATATACAGACAATGGACAGTAGCACAAACATATCATACAGCACAGTCATTCAACAGTATAGGAATGTATCCCATCATGTAGATATATATGTGAGTGTTTATGTCCAGCATATAGGTACATACATATATAGAGATATATCAGGAACATACCATGTGGCAACAAAGCATTACAAATGAATGAAAAGGGAAACACCAGCAACGCCTGTATTATGTAGTGGTGTTGTCCTATGTAATCTCAAGACTCCCTCAGACAGACATGTGTCATTCATACACACAAACAGTTGTACATTGGCCGTATACATCACTCTGTGCATGTAATGTACATTAACACAACAGTACCTGTCCAATCATTATGTGTGAACAGTACTCTTGCAAGGTGCTGTGTACAACATCATCATCATGATAAAGGTAAATGGGATAACCATAGAGGGACTGGTAGTGTTGTGTGTACAATGGGGTCATTCTCATCACATGTACCTGGACCATTTAGGAGTGATGTGCATACCAGGATCGTGCACCTGAGGGACAGGGGTGAGGATAACAGGAGTATGTTGTGATGCATATTACAAGGGTTACATGTGTCCAGTGGGCATGTGTGTGAAATGGACAGCTATGCATAGGGCAGATGTTGTCCTAGGAACCGATTGGCCTTATGTTTCAGTAGGGTGAGGGTTGGATGTGGGGGAAGGAGAGTAGGTATGGCCGTGGAGGATAGGTAGGATAGGATCACAGACAAGACAGCATACAGGGTCGGTATATGACACATGTGGGGGGATACACCTCGGACGGGGATGGGTGTTCAGCATTCACAAGCCCATGGGAACAGTGGGACGGAGGTCCCCAGCCATGGGCAGCCACCACTGCACCTAAACAGCTGCAAAGGAGCCAGTGCTGGGTGCTGTCCAGGAGGGGGCAGCATCACCCTGTAAATGTGACACTCCGCCCTTGAGCTTGCGTATCTGGCTTCAGAACCCCTTATTGAGCCCCCAACACACCACGTCCGGGACCGCACGACAGCAGACATGTTCCTTTCTGGCCCTGCTCCCAGGGGGGACATGCCCCATCCTCAGTGGTGGTACCACCAGAAGGTGATGCAGAGCCAACAGAGGTTGAGGACCAAGGCTGGGCCCCAGATGGGCTGGTCCTCAGTGCCATGGTGAGCTGAAGTGGGACAGAAGGTTCTGCCAGGACCTCCCAACCCATACAACCTATGGTGTTGCAGTTTAAACCCACATATGACTCAGTGATAGACAACAGCATTCAGGATTACCTACAACAGTATGCATAGATATCACCATCAACCCAACACAACAGATGGTATACATTTGCAGAGGGAGCACAACACATGCATATATACTGCATGACATCTGTACAATGTGTAGTAGACATGTGACTGCAGCTATGAACAGTTGCCCATTATTGTCTTCTCACTGGGAACCTCAGACAGTGTCTGTCATACCACTGTTTTATGTAACATATGTCCAGTCAGGGATGCGATGGCAGTAACACATCCCTATCACCATGTACTGTCTGCAATCCTCACACTTTGCTCCTGTTGTGCACAGATGTGTGTTCAATGTGTAACACAGGAAACAAATGGTTCCACACACTAACCAGTTCACAGATGACCCTACAGATGGGTGTCCCTCATGAACAGAGTACTGTCATGTCTGTATTAAAACATGCAGAATAGCCATTACCACACACAACATGTTAAACAGGCAGTATTCTCAATGCAGCATAGCTACACTTACATGCTGTAGTCATGTGTGGCACATCACCCTCCTGTCTTTAGGCTATTTCCCACTGTGTATGATGTTTGAGGTACATCCAGATATCATCTGTGAAGCCATTTCAGAACACCACATCCAGGTACCACTCACAGCGACTGTCATGGCCAAATACCAGCATGATGTTCCTAAATATTGTACTGTGTTTATCATGCAAATGGCTATGGAAACACCATCACAACTGTTCCACATGCAATCATCTAGAGGAGGACTGCAATAGGTGCAAAGGCCATCACCTGATCATGTCCATCACTTACAATACACATGCTGCTGCTGAGCAGGTGTACACCTCCACATCCACCAGAGAGTGTGTGGGAGGGACAGGCAAAGTACACTGGAGAAGGCTTGGAGACTAAACCCTAAGCATCGTCTGCCACACACCTAACAGTACAGGGGTCAAACCCCTGACTGACTAGTCAATACTATTACATGTGCATGAAGTTACTACATGTGCCACAAAGCCAACATGTTGCTGTGCTGTAAGAATATATATGTGTGTAGGTGAGAGACATCTGCAACAGAGATATAGTAGACATACATTAGGTGTAGCACACATGGCTGTCCACGTGAATGGATGCCACTGTCACCACAACCACACTCTCTAATGGACTCACATTGACACTCTTTGCCAGGTCCACAAATACGCAATCTAACTACTTAGTTTGCCACAATGCAGTAATGCACAGGACTGCATGCACCACAGGAGATATCTGGATGTTCTATGGGCTAGGGCATGTGAAAGTGTTTGACATCTGTTGATATGTCAATGAAGGTTATACTGGGAGTGACTGTGGTTGGGAGCATCATAACCCACACGCGGATACAAGGTGCCAGTATTGACATGCATGTATGCATTGCTTCATGGGTGTGTAGTGGTTGGCTGTGCAAGATGGCTGTACAAGGCTGGGTGAGGGGTAATCCTTGGCATCGTGTTACCCGACAATGGTGTGCAATGCAGTACTGGGGTGTCGTGTCTGCAATATCCCACACAGATGGGTACTGCATGATCTGCCCTGACATCCTGGTCACCAATGTGCATGGCCATAGCTTTGCAATGCATGCCATGTCTGTGTTTGATACCTTCACATGGACATTGCCTGGGATGTGCATGTTCCGCAATAGTGTGCAGTGACATGTACAGGTGTACCTGGTTTGGCAGGCACATGTTGTGTACACAGACTGTTATCCCCCAATATGCCAATACTGGCCTGGTGTGGCAAAACCTGCTTATAGTCAGCAGGTCGACTCGGCACCTGCATTGATAGCATGATACAGGTATTCCCTGGTGTCAGTGGCATTGGTCCATACAGGGCACATGTGTACGGCATTGTATGGCCTCTGTGGATCACATTTGATGGCACCACATATGCACATGCTGCAGGCATCCAGTGGGGAACATAGTGAAGGCACATTGTCCGCAAATATGTGCCTATTGTACCGCTGTACAGGGTGCCATGTCCTCTGCAGCCCACTGCATTCACACCATGCCTACTATCTGTCATCAATGTGCATGGTGCTAACAACATAGCGGGATATCCTAGGCAAGTGTGTTTGTGTATGGCACATGGGTGTAGGACATATACCAGGTACTAGTAGGTTGCATACTTTGTTCACCAGGCCTTTTGCCAGATGTAGGGGTATGGCTTGCCAACACAATCCCATGGCTGATTGACAACTGTCCTCCTCATGAGGTGGCCAATGTGTCATAAGATGGACACCATATAGGAAAACTACAAAATCTGCTCACCAACATGTCCAGTGGTTAGACACTCACAGCCACCTCTACACAGGCTCTGACAGCCAAACACACACACTTGCCATGTCCTGTATTCGAACCCCTACCTACCATATCACACTGCAGGAATACTGCATTTAGGGCACACGCTGTGTTGAACACTGGGTTACAGCACTCCAACAGGTGTATTCCTAGGTGGGTGACAACAGCAGGATTGACAAAGGTGGTCATGTGACTTGTACAGAGAGTGCATACTCTACAAAGCACTGTACATGATACACACACACACGCACACACACACACACACACACACACACACACACACACACACACACACACACACACACACACACACACACACACTTGGCAAGTTTAGGATTAGAACACCAACCTAACTACTTTATCACACTACAGCATTATGCAGTTACAGAACTCGCTACCGAGATTACTGTATCACAGCACTCCCAGAGGTGTATTTCTAGGTGGGCGACATCATCAGCCTTACCAAAGTTGGGTATAGGAATTGTATGGAGTGTGAGCAGTCTAAAAGCATTATTTTGTCCTCAGGCAGACAGAGACACACACACACACACACACACACACACACACACACACACACATACACACAGTTGGCAAGTCTGGGATTAGAACACCCACCTAACTACTTTAAAACACTACATCATTACACAGTTACAGAACACGCTACCAAGAATACTGTGTCACAGTACTCCCAGAGGTGTATTTCTAGGTGGGTGACATCATCAGCCTTGCCAAAGGTGGGTATAGCAATTGTATCGAGTGTGAGCAGTCTAAAAGCATTATTCTGCCTTAGGCAGATGGAGGCACACAGTTGGCAAGTCTGGGATTAAAGCACCAACCTAACTACTTTATCACACTAAAGCATTATGCAGTCACAGAACGCACTACCGAGATTACTGGGTCACAGCACTCCCAGAGGTGTATTTCTAGTTGGGTGACATCATTAGCCTTGCCAAAGGTGGGTATAGGAATTGTATGGAGTGTGAGCAGTCTAAAAGCATTATTCTGTCCTCAGGCAGACGGAGACACTCGCACGCAGTTGGCAAGTCTGGGATTAGAACTCCGACCTGACTACTTTATCACAATACAACATTACGCAGTTACAGAACATGCTACTGAGATTACTGGGTCACAGCACTCCCAGAGGTGCATTTCTAGGTGGGTGACATCATCAGCCTTGCCAAAGTTGGGTATAGGAATTGTATGGAGTGTGAGCAGTCTAAAAGCATTATTCTGTCCTCAGGCAGATGGAGACACAAACACAAGTGGTGGGATCAGAACACCTGCCTATCTACAGATGACTATTACAATACTACATAGTTATGAGTTGCGCCACAGAGAATACACATTTCAAGGCTGTTATTATGACCTCCTAGGAATGCGGACATCAACAGGGATGCTGGCAGTTAAGACGTACATACCTGTGAACCTGTGTTTAAAGTAGGAATCCATCCCGAACTGGAGTATGTCCATCTGTGGAATGGACAACTACTATCACTATACAGGGTTACAATGGCCATGCCCATACACATAGAGGCACATAACCGACACAAGGTGTCACTGGTCATGCTCACACACTTAGTAGCACAGGGCTGTTCAGAATGCACTATGTGACCATCTACACAAGGTTATACTGGGCATGCACATACACTTAGTAGCCACAGGGCTGTTTGGGATGCACTCTGATTCTAAACAAGGAAGGCCACAGTGGCCATGCTATTACAGTTAGATGTAAAGATCACATTGTAATGGACTCCAGTGTTAGTAGTTGTCATTGTTAGCAGGAACGCTGCACTACATAAATCTGACACCGGTCTTCTACACAACATGTGCTGCTGTCCATCACCTTAGATGTACCATTCTATACCAAGCATAATACTACCACTCGCAGTGATGTCTTGCTAGGAGTGGCAACTGCTTGACCAACACAATGAGCCAATGTCCTGCTGTAATTACGAGGTTGTCCAGTGTTTGTCATTCTGGGATGGCATGACTGAAAGTAGACAAGCCTTTGTCACATATCACATGCATCCATGATTCAAGGGAGTGGGAATAATACCTAGGTCGCATTTGCCCACGTAGTGCCATTCCAAGGCAAATGTCCAAAACATAGGATAACACCCTGACACCTAGAGGACAACTGCATTGTGTGCTTATACTAACCAGTGCTAGATGTGTAGCATTCGTAATCACAGCTGCTCACTGTAGATCCAGCAATAGGGAATACTGACATCTGTGCAATGAGGAACACCTGGCTGAAGGCTCTGTAGTGCATAATAGCACTACCACCATATACCTCAGAACCAGACATGTGGGCCATAACACAGGTAAGGTCCACTCCAGGTGGTGGTGTCCCCACATACATAAAGGCCACTCACATGTACTGACCAGTACTCCCACAAAAGGCATCACAGATGAGTCAGATGCAGGTCACAGTGTCAAAAGCTGTATTCTAGGATGTAACCCTCATACACCACCATGCCCTCGGATCACCAACACGCATCCATACATGTGGTAGGACATATAATAGTACAACACCATGTGACAATTGACCAGTGGACTATACCTAGCTCTACATCAACTGTGCAGAGTACCCATGTACTGACACAGTTGCATCATGTGTTATGCAATGCAATGATACCACTGTTTGTAACCAGGTCAGCTGTACACATACCAGGGGCACTCGATTATTTACAGCATTAACAGATGACTGTTGCTGTACACCAGTAAACACCCTCATGTTTGGATATGACATACATGTACCTGCCCTGGATATGTACATGCCACACACATACAACATATATGTAAATAGCATTGCTGTTGTTGTCCTTTGTGTAGACAATTGGGTACAGCCATTACACACATGCACATGGAAGGTAGGTCCATGGCTGCTGAATGCTAACAGTACATACAGTGTGATATCAGTGTTGACAGAGGTAACATTCCCTCTGTACTGGTCACCCATTACACCTATCATATCATATACCAGTCCATGTGTCATGTATGTCATTACACGTCCACCAATTGCAATGCCTACAAACATGCCCAAATGACAGGAATGTAGGACCTAAACACATGTACATGTAATGGTGTGTGTTCAGATACTATGTGTGTGCAGTTGCTGAAGTATGCAGGTGACGTGTGTCTTAGTACATCATGCAGTTGCAATGCAGCCTCAACATTGCCAACTGTATATGGTGATATGCTGAAGGTACGGAATGATGTACTTCAGGTATAGACAGATGTGTGGACATAACTAAGTGGTGGGGCACCTTTGCAGATGGATGTTTGCTGAGGACAGCTCACAGGTGTGTCACAAGTGGTCCAACAATAACCTGTGTAACAGCTAAGCTATGGTTTTGTTAATTGAATGGGAACACACACAACTTAGACAGTGGTCAGCGTGACACCGAAGGTAAATCACTTGACACCTGTAACAGTTAAGACCCCCGTGTGCATATATCAGCACAGTTGCCAAAGAAAGCATCAGTACACTTTGTAACAAGTGCAATACTGCTGTAAGTCTGTCATATGTATCATGAGATAGGCAGGTGTTTGATTCACAGTACTGGAATGTGTGGTTGTGTGTGTGTCCATATATGTCACGTATGGTAGGGAATACATCTCAGTTGTTACTCTCCTGTACACTGTTGTAGACATCTGTACAGCTTGCAATGTAGAAAGCAGGACATAGGCAGGGGTGTGTATCTCACACATGTGAGGTATCTGTATGTGCATTACATAGGTGTATTCAATAGTGAATGCCACAGTGTGTGTGTGTGTGTGTGTGTGTGTGTGTGTGTGTGTGTGTGTGTGTGTGTGTGTGTGTGTGTGTATGGCTGTCTGGTCTCTGGAGTAAGGATGTATGTTACCATAGTGAACTGATAAGACCCCTCCCCCTTCCAGGCAATGTAATTTACTATCCCTGTTGATGTCCCCAATCTTAGACCATACTGACTACCTGTACATGTGTAATCTCTGTGGTGCATCATGTAAGTGCACAGTACTATAATAATGATTTGCACATAGGCAGGGGTCCTCACCTCAACACTAGCAACTGTGTGTGTGTGTGTGTGTGTGTGTGTGTGTGTGTGTGTGTGTGTGTGTGTGTGTGTGTGTGTGTGTGTGTGTGTGTGTGTGTGTTACTGTGAATCTGTGAGTGTGTGGGTATGTTACTGTGTCTCTGAATGCATGTGTGTGAATACCTGAGTGTGTGGGTGCAGTTGTGTGTTCGCATCCTGTCATGGGAATATGTGTTACTGCTTCCCACTGGTCTCTACCCTGGTCATCAGCTAGACCACTCGCTTACCTCCCCACTCCATGTAATTGTACCTGTGATGTCACCCAGTATGGATGTCACGTCTCTAGCAGTAGCTTAATACACAGCTATCATGCTCTTGGATCAGTAGATCTGTACATGTGTTTGGAATGTGGGACTTTCTAACTGTGATGTGGAAGCTGCAAAGTGCATGCTGGTATTTTCATACATACCTGTGAGTATTCCACATTTACATATGGGACACTAACTGCAAACACTGACATCCACCGGCACATGCCATTAGACCTGAAGGAGGAAAGCAGAGCATCAAGACCAACATGCAGTTACTGTTGATACACATGACACATACGGTTAACAGTACAAAATGCATTGTAAACCTGTACTACATGGTATGTCTGCTGCCTGTCAACAGTACACAACAATTGTAATCTACACTTATCTTCCTAGTCTGTTCACCCTGTGCATCAGACCATATGAGCATGTCCCTGCACCGATGGTGTGGATGACAGGGATGCGGCACAGGCATCATCATATGCACAGGTTGATAATGTTTGCCAGAGGCCTAGGTTGTACCATTGGATGACATCATGTGTGTGGGTTAGGGCCTTTGATCTAATTGTGCGTGTGTGCTGCGGTGCCCTACATATGTTTCCGGTGTGTGCGTGTATGTATGCACACAGTTCTGGCATGTGTTTGGCCTACACAGGGGTATTATTGACAGCTGCAGACTGTACAGGCAAGGTTTTACAGTTCATGGTGTCCAGCCACGGCCACGTGACCTGTGCCTGCCAGGGGTTGCATGGGCACTACCAGGCAGAGGTGCAGATTGGGTACTGTCTTATGACACATGTCCACTGGAACCATGTCCCTGTTGGGACTGTCCAGGGACACGTGCACATGGCCTGCTGTGCCCTGGTGTGGACAGCACAGCACCAGCTGCACTGCTGCTGCTACCGCTACAATGGGAGCGGGTATGTGAGGTAGCTCATTCACGTAGACCTGAAACAGGTGATATAGGTGGCCTATGTCCACATGCCCGATGCCTCACTCCTACCATATGTTCCAGCACAGACAGCTCATGCTCGTGGATTGTCATGCCACGGTCAAAGACTCCAACCATGTCACCCAATCGTCTATCCAAAGCTTCAGCAATCTGTTGTTGAGCATTTTCCTTTGCCTGGATGTTGTTGTTTAAAGAATGGACAGCAGCCCTCTGAAGCCTCTGATCTTCTCTGTTGTGCTATTCAGCATGTGCCTGTGCCTCCATTACAGCCTAAATCATGTGTCTGATGACACCAGCTGCTGCGCTCCATCTTGCAGGGGCATGTTGGCCAGAGGTCATCCTATGAGCAGCACTGGCCACATGCCTGTGTGGGGCATCACCAGTCAGTTGGCTGACACCATGGTGTGCAGGCACACCTTCCATAGCCTCCACACTTTCCTGTTCCAAGCTACCACACGCCAACTGTCCTTCCTCTATGGCCACTGGTGATGGGGTATGTGTTGGCATGAGAACTGTGTGCGGGGATTAGGGAGCTATAGGTGGAATGGCAACCAATGGCACAGATTCAGCCTCTGACAATCCTGCCTGTGCCTCAATCATACGTTAATCATCACTACTAGAGTCTGTGGGGACACTAACATCAGATGGACCTCAGGAGGAGAATGCACCTGCATCACCTGTGAAGGGCAGACAAGAACTGTACATTACAATCTATACAATAGACACACACACACACACACACGCACACACACACTCAGACACACACACACAGACACACACAGTCACACACACAGACACATACACAGACACACACTATGGCACCCAACATGCATGTGATATGACAGAAGGCATGCAACATGCATGTGATATGGCAGACGGCATGCAGCTCAGACAATAATAGTGGTAGTTATCATACATCCCTGGGTTGCACACAACAGCATGCATGTGTCATAGCAGAAGGCATGCAAATTATACAATCATAGTAGTAGTTAACATACATCCCTGTCTTACACTATGTAGACCAGCACAGGTTAACAGTTCACCCGCCTGATGTGTGGCATATGACCATGACAATCACATGTAGTATGACATGTGATCCGCTGACGTGTGCAATGACATGCATACATGTTTAACACAATGGTGTCCTGTCAAATATACAGTGGAGTAATGGTGTTCCAATGCAGTGTTGTCTGTCCGCCCTACAGATATACTGCACATTTAGCTGATGTGCATGGCCATTGCAGGGAATCATGAGGAGTCTCTATTGCTATACAGTGTGAGTTACAGACACAGTTCATAGCCATGACTGTGTTCAGATACAATACATATATACTGTGGAATGTGACCCACGTCACTGAGGTGTATACACACTAAACCATGATGTGGAATGTGTGACACAGGTCACTGAAGGGTATACGGATGACACTCCTGCACATCTGCAACCATATTGCTGCTGCCTGGCAACTATGGCCAGGCAAGGCAAACTCGTTGGTACACCATGTCCCACATGACATCTGTGTACAACACACACACACACACACACACACACACACACACACACACACACACACACACACACACACACACACACACACACACACACACACACACACACACACACACACACACACACACACGGGGAGCAAGGATGATAGTGATGTCCAACACCAGCAAGGGGGGGTGTACTGTATCTGTGGGCTGATGTGGTTGTCTGTGTATGTATGTGGATACTGTACAGGTGACTGCCGTCCATGTCATGACGCACTCAAGATGTTCAACACATCTTATGTGGTGGATTGATGTCACACCTACATAAGATGTGCACAGGCCTGTAGGATGTCTAGTGTTCCACATCTGCAATATAATGATTACACAAAGGCTATAGTTGGACCATGTGGAGCCAATGTATGACAGGGTGTACACACAAGCACATCACATCTACTGTGTGTGTTGCTTCATGTCTTTGGCCATCCTCCATGGCCATGTGTGAACATGTGTTGACCAAATGGTTGTGATGGGCATCTATTTCACATGTCTGTGTAGTCCCATATGACATACACCCATAGATGTCATATGCTCCACTGACGACAGAGTTATGCAGACAAAGGGTGGTATGTTTGGTATGTGGGATATGTTTTTCAGGATAGTTAGGCAGTGTTGCAGCCAGCCCACTAGATGTCATGGTCATGTCAGATAGCACATTACATTGTGTGACATTCGTAGCAGGGGTATAATCCACACCGGTGAATCCTGTGGGCTGTCCATACTCCAGCTCACTATGTAGTACTGTTTGTATTCCCCACATGTGTAGTTCTGATCTGTAGTACATGTCCCTACAGTGAACAACACCTCCACCATTGTATGCACAGCTGTCCACACATCTGGGAATGACAGTTTGTGAAGTTTCATGTCGGTGTTTCACATAGTTTGCAAGTATTGCTCATGGGTAGCCATTGTGATGAATTGCAGGTCCGATCTGTATATTATGACAGGACCATACATTATGTTTACATGTGGTAAATGGCCACATGGCAGATAGATCTGTGCATTAACATTCCTGATAAATAATAACAGTCTCACCTGCAATGAGCTGCTGTCACAGCAGAATGCCAGAGGTACCTAAATAGGAGTGACACAGCAGTATGATCATTATCCACGCCTGTATGATAGTTACAGGGTGCAATGTGCATGTTAACACATATGCCAGTACAATAGACTATACTATGGTATATGCACATTTGTGCATACGCAGAGTAGCATACTATAGTATGCGACATGTGTGTATACATGCCTTGCATATGATGTTACACTACAAATTGTACAGTGACACATGTAACTATATGGAATATAGTTGTTATATGTGCAGTAGTGACTTACCAGGCAACTCTAGGCTTGGAGGTTGAGAGACACCCACCTCCACGATATCAGCTAAGGCTTGTGGATGTTGTTCTGCAGGTGTCCCCAGGTTGGCCAGTAGCTCCTCAGTACATGTGAGTGGGAGCTGGGTTGGTGGCCCACCTTGTTCCCTGGCAATTGCATTTGCATGCTGTTTCACCCATCTAATGAGGTCTGTCCTGTGGCACATGGCTGAACAGGGCATGATGATTATCATGTAGGTATGGGATGAGGGCCTCATCCTCCAAGCGGGTATTAGGTGGTAGCCTTTTACACAGCATACCTGGAAGACATAATGATGGAGACAGGTCACAGTAGCTCACAGAGATGTACATAGCTACAGCTGAACATGCACGTGTATCACATCTATTACGATTAAATAGTTGTCTTTGCAAATCTACATGACACTGACACCACTGACATGTTTGTGTCACACACATTTGACACTCAATGGTGATTGGATATTATCACCATATAGGTGTGTGTGTCACCTGATTGCATTGCTCATACTTCCATGTGATTGCTGTCTTGATGTGGGCATGTCTGTTTGCCTATACTGGTGTTCTTACCTATCAGCACATGCCTGGATGTGTCCACATTAATGCAGTCAAACTTGATGCTGTGTATATGTCACATATAAAGACTTACACTGCCTTAACGTACATGACCTGTGACCCTGCAGACTTGCTCATGGAAGGTTTTACATATATGTGTTTTGCTATGTACATCTGCATGGCACTGTACAGCAGTTAAACATCCTGTCATGTATCACCTGTGTTGCACATGTAATACACATGGGACACTGGCTAGCTTGATGGTATTTGCAGGGATGGATATCAACTATAGCATGTATGGTCAAAGTCAACTAGTAGGCTATATGCCCTGGGCCATGCATGAGCCTAGGATGAAAGGTTACCTAGCTGTAGCTGACAGGTGGGTTTCTGGGGCCAGGTCAAGCAGTGCCACATAACTGATCCACAGGGTTAATGATGCATTTACCATGCATCATCACACCATGTCTGAAAGGGGGACATGTGCAGCTTTGCTGGACAGGGATGCATAGTATGGCAGGAGTATGTAAAGTGTATGGGACAAGGATCTGTCCACCATGTGGTGATCCTTGTACTAGGAAGGTAGATGTCCATGAAGTATGTGTTTGAGATCAGGATGTGTATGTGTAGCAAGTCCAACATCACTGGGTTGGACATGGCTTTATTCAGGGTAGGCATCATGCTACATAGTGGAGATGGGGATTGGGAAGGCTGGTGTAGACCATCTGAACATGGCCAGTACCCCTTAAAGGAAATATGTGATCTGATATGGGTCACTTGAGTGTTGAGTATGGCTGAACAATGATCTCTGTATTCATGAATGGCACCCTATCATGATTAGGGTTGCCACATATGACTACCTGACAGGTGTGGTGACGTAACTATCACAGGCAAGACAATGGCCCAGCTGCTTCCCTTACACACAGTGTCCATTATGTTGACCACTGCCTAGGTGGTAGTTCATGGGTACAGGGTTATTAACATAGGGGTGACAATGCAATATGTAGCTGTCAGATTGTGGCCATATGTCACACACCTCACCCACAAAGCCCCTTCTGTATGTTGTCCACAACACTCTGAGTCAGCTATTGCTCCTAGGTCATAGTCATTTGCATACTTCAGTAGGCAGATGCCTTCTGTTAGTCTGTGTGGTATAGACTACAATGAGGGAGAGTACAATGAATTAACCCTGTCTTACTGTAGCTGGCATGGGTGTGATGTGCATGTATTATTCAGACACCTTCTGTAGTGTTGGTTCTGCCAGCAGTCCAGTTGCAAAACACTCCTGTGACATAGGAATGTACATCTAGTATACTGAGTGTAGGTGAAACACATTATGGGTGATGATGTCCTATGACCTGGCAAGGTTAAGATATGCAGTGTGAAATCAACCTTACTGTCATCTACAGCTGTACTGCTGACATCAAATAAGTTGATCAAAATTCATGGCCTTTCAGACCAGACTCAGCAGGGTAGTAGCACAGTACTTCCCATTATCAGTGATGTCTCCCCCTTTGTGGGTTGTGTAACTGTTGGTGTGCACCATTTAGTGTGTACACAGCCTGACATGAAGCTATGTTTTACATGATGTGTATGTGGAGAGCAACTTGTTTTGCCATATGTGTATGATACAACCTGGGATGTGGACAGGTCCCATGCAGCCTGAGTGCAGTTTGTACTTGCATAGTTGTGGTTACAGGGGCTCTGTAGTGTACATGGATATATGACTGTGTACCTGTAAAGGGGGGGGGGGAGTGTGTTTTATTTATTTATTTATTTGTTATTTTACATTTGTTGACCGGTCTAGTCTAACTGGATATATGCCCATTTTTAGTAGAGGCCCGGGAAAACAACTCCAAAGACATGATACAATTTAAAGTATAAGTACAAACAATACACAAACATCAGGTATTATAATAAGAAAAAAAATAACAATTATCATAGTAAAAAAATAATCGACAACGGTAATGTGCAGTAAAAACCTAGAGGATTTAAAAGGATGTACACTGAGGTTAAGAGTCAAAAATAATATGAATTGAGTGTATGGAGACAGTACAGGTTAGGTCAGTAATAGAGAAAAGGAAGTTGGATGTGTAGTGATGATACAATGGATTTACTTAACAAAAGGTATATAATGAGGATATAAATAATGTAAAAATAGGTAGATAAGAAAAGTATAGTAAGATGGAAGATGTAACAGAGGATAGTAAGGCCTAGATAGGTAAGTTGAGTTTGTAGAGGTATAGGACTAGTCAGGTTTGGAACAGGGGCATAGCCAGTATGATTTGAGGCAAAGTTTCAGTCTGTTTTTAAAGAGAGATAAAGAGGTGAGTGAGGTGAGGTCAATAGGGAGAAGATTCCAGGATATGCCTACAGTATTAGAGAAGAGAGAATCCCCAGCCCTGTTATTAGGTTTAGAGGTGCATACAAGAAGTTTGTGTGATGAGCGTAAGGACTTCAGATTTTTATAGGGGCTGATGAGGCTAGATAAACTTGGAGTATTGGAAGGTTTATAAAGAATGTTATGGGCAATGGTTAGTTGGTGAAATTTAATCAGGAGTTGAAGTTCTAACCATCCTAGCTGGTTTAAGTTTATACAATGGTGTGTTCAAAACGGGTTGCCTGTAGCAAATCATGCAATGTTATTATAGGACATTTCTAGTTTGCTGAGATTATTCTTGGAGAGATTAGTACAAATGTGTAAGGCATAAAGGAGTGTAGAGATCAAATGAGTGTGAGCGATAGTAGTTTTAGCAGTAGGGGAAATGAAGCGTTTAATCCTATAGAGAGTGCCAATTTTTTTATTGACAGTCTTTATAGTATTGTTGATGTGGATGTCGAAGTTCAAATTATTGACGATGGTGACTCCTAGTAGTTCGGTGGTGGAGTCTGGAGATATTATTGTGCCACTGGTAGATGTCACAGAGAAAAGTAGAGGAGAGGACTTTTGAGTAGGAGTGAAGAGCAGGAGTTTGGTTTTCTTTGGCTTCAAAAGAAAACAATGCTGAGTGAACCATTGTTCAACTATGTTGAATATTTTTTGGGTGAAACAGTGAAGGTCTTGGGAGGATGTAGCTGAGCATAATAATGTGGAGTCGTCAGCATATTGTATGCAAGTGGCTTGTGGGATAGCTAGATGAAGGTCATTAATAAATATTGAGAAAAGAAGAGGTCCAAGTATGGACCCCCTGAGGGACACCTGAGGTAGCAGGTAGATGGGTGGATAAAGAGTTATGCCAAAGTACTGCTTGCTGTTGTTTGTCAAGGTAGGATTGGAACCATTTTATGGAAAGTGGGTCTAATGACAGAGATTTAAGTATGTTAATGAGAATCTGGTGGTTTACCATGTGAAATGCTTTAGACAGGTCGGTAAATAGAGCAGAAGAAAGATTATTCAGGTTTCGGTGCCTGTTAATGTAGTTAGTAAAGGAAAGGAGGGCAGTGGTAGTACTGTGTGAGGGTCTGAATCCATGTTGACAGTTGGAAAGTAAATTATTTTTGATTAAGTGGTGGAGTAGTTTATGGATACATTTTTCCATAATTTTCACTAAAGGCGAAAGTAGGGCAATGGGGCAGTATAGTTTGATAGCTCAGTGGAATGTCCACCTTTATGTAGGGGGATAATATGGGAGACTTTCCATAATGTGGGGATGTAATCTTCAGTAATAGTTCTGTTAATAAGTATGGAAATAGGATAGGCAACAGCCTTGGATGATAGCTGTAGATATTCGGAAGGCAGTGTTTATGTTATCCAAGACCCTATCTGGATTGCTTATTCATGCTCAGCACTTGTTCAGAACTTGTAAGCACTAAATAAGCTACTAATTACTATAGCACTCAATCTTCCTCATTACCTAGAGGTAAACAGTTTTCGTACGTACTTTTCTCACTTGTTTAGAGTAAAACAGCTCTTGTACTCCCTTTCCTCACTTATCTAGAGGAAAATAGTTTTATATTCAGGCATGTCCAAGGGTCAGCTCCCAGTGTTCTCTTCTGTCTATCTGATGAATCTAGGCATCTTGAGGCAATGTAGAAATTGCTTCATGTACACAGACAAATCCTCTCCGCCTACCACCCAACACTACAACCTGTGAGAGATGCATTTATCTATCCAAGCTGGAGGTAAAGCTCTCTCCAATCAAGACTGAACTTGACAGTCATGTGGAGAAGGTAAACATTTGCACCACACCACACTCATCACATAGTCTCACTAAATCTACACCACCAATATCCACACATAGTAACACAAAAACATCCGCGGAGGCTCTCAATAATAATCTGTCTAAGCAACAGAGACATCCAAAGTAGAAACACAAGAAGCCTCCATCCCCCAACACAACCCCAATGACACATAGTCCACAGACTCAGTGTGCCACTCAACCACAGCCAATAAGGCAAAACAACATACCCAACACACTAGTCATAGGTGACTCTATAGTCAGGCACACTGAAGTCCCACTCACCAGGATAAACAAGGAGAAGGTTACTGTCAGCTGCCTGTCGGGTACCAGGATCCGCCACATAGGCTCTCAGGTCACTCCACAACAAGTACAAATATGACTCTGTCATTGTCCATGTTGGTGTGAATGACCTGAGATGTACCTCCCTGGGCTACATGAAAAGAGACATGGAAGAGCTCTCCAATATTGTAGCCCAGGCAGGTATGACCCTAGCCCTGAGTAGCATTCTGCCATTGCCCAGAATGATACCGCAGTACAAGGACAAAATGATTGACTTCAACAATTGGCTAAGCTTCTGGTGTCATTCTAAGGTATCTGTCTGCTTGGGGTGACATGGCCGACAAACCACGATGCTTTGCCACAGATGGTCTGCACCTGTCACCCCTGGGATTCTGGATACTGGCTAAGGCTCTTGCTGCCCCTATAGTGCCTTATTTAGGCAAGGTTCAAATAACATATTCACCACCATAACAGGAACAGGCAAGCAAAAACTGAGGGTAATGCTACTCAATGCTGGAAGTCTAAATCTCAAAATGCACTCACTCACGGCACTCCTTGTAATGGAGACCATTGATATCTGTGCAGTGACTGAGACCTGGTTCAAGGCTCCAGAGAGCACCCCTGCACTACCAGGCTATAACTCATACCACACTTTTCGGCCATGTAACCTGGACCGAAACACCCAAGGTGGAGGTGTGTCCATATTCATTAAGGATATCCACCCCTCCAGGCTAGTTGCTTAGCACAATGCATCCGAGGTTATCCAAGTGCAACTAACTCTGGGCAGAACTGCAATCCAAATTGTAGCTTGCTACAGATCTCCCATCATGCCCCAAGATTCCCACTCCTTTTTTCTTGATGTACTCGAAATTATTAGGGTTCAACCAAACACCCTATTAATGGGCAACTTCAACTACCCCACCATTAACTGGGAAAACTACTCGTGTACCAACTCATTAGCTCAACGCTTTCTGGAATTCATAAACTCCAATGCCCTGGATCAACTTATCCACACCCCCACCAGGGACTACAGTATCCTAGACCTAGGCATTACCAAGATGAGTGACTGGTGTTCCACACCTGAAGTCAACTCCTCATTGGTCCAATCCGACCATAAGCTAATCACCCTTGATATCCACATCTTGCCCCTACCTCCCATTAAGGACACCACAGTAAAATATTTCTACAAAGCCAACTTTATGCTGAATCCTACACAAATGCACTCTATAAGCACTTACACGAGTGCATGGATCATGCTATTCCAAGCAGAACCAAGATGCTATTCTCCAAAAAAAAGAAAGCCAATCTGGTGGTCCCCTGCCATAAACAAACTGTACAACAGAAGGAAGAAACTGTTGCAAAAGAGTACAATCCCATGAGTGGAGGAGCTCCCTGGTAAGCCTCAGTAAGAAGCTGCGATCCCTTATAAGATCCTCCAAAGCTAGTTACGAAAACAAAACTGCCACTAATTCCAAGGACAATCACAAAGCATTCTATAGCTATGTCAAAAATCTCAATGGCAACACCCAGATCTGCTCTGAGTTACAGCACAAAGGCACGAACATTACAGAACCAACTGATATTGCCAACATCCTGGCAGATAGGTTCAGTGCTACCTTCCCCCCCTCTCACCCCCTAAAGGACTCATATCTATACAGGAAGAATGAAGAGTCCCTGTAATCACAACTACGCAGGTAAAAGCTGTACTCTCTAAAGCCAATATCATAGCATCCATGGTATAGGACAACATCCCAGGCTGCATTTTACACGAACTTCAGAACAAACTGGCTCCCCACTTAAGCACCATGTGCAATAATAGCCTCACATCAGGCTTTGTGCCCCCTGAATGGTGCACAGCAACAGTTATCCCACTCCATAAAGGCAGCGCCACAATGGACCATGGGACCTATTGCCCTATAAGCCTGACTAGCCTGGTCTGCAAGGCTATGGAGCACATCATCATGGATCTCATTCACAGAGACATTGGGTAACTCAAAATCATTGACCCTACCCAGTTTGGCTTTGTTAAGGGCAGACCATGCCTCCTAAACCTGGTGGACTTCTTTGAGCCAGGTACCAAGGCATCAGATGAGGGTAAGGAGGTCCACACAGCCTACCTTGATCTCTCAAAGGCTTTCAACACCATTCCCCATTCTGGTATTATCAACATACCCATCCACCTGAACATTAACCCCTACATCACGAGATGGTTTGCAAAGTGGCTCACGGACAGAACCCACACAGTGAGAGTTGCATACCCTAGGTCAAACCAGTCACAAGTGGCATCCCCAGGGCCCAGTCCTAGGACCCCTCATGTTCAGTATATTCTTCTCTGAGGTACAGGCAAGCACAGGTGGACTTTGGTTGAAAAGGTTTGCAGACAACTGCAAACTAGGGGCCATAATTGGTTCCCCAGCTGATACAGACACCCTCCAGAAGGGTCTCACTGAGATGGATACCTGGTGTTAATATCATGGCCTCAAGTTGAATGCCAAAAAGTGCATAGTCATCCCCTTTGGATAAAACTAATTACCCGTGAACTACCACATAGATGGTAGTCCCCTACATACAGAAAAGGTAATAAGGGATCTGGGAACCCAAGTAGATCACAATCTCTCCTTTGATAACCATAATGCCAAGATGGTTAGAATATCCTGCTACGTGCCCCGGCAATCTCAAATGGGTTTGCATCCAGAACAAAGGAGTCCATTGTGCCTCTCTACTCATGACTTATTAGAACCATTAAAGGATACAACACCCCATCTGGGATGTACCTTACAAGACAACTGCAACAGCTTGAAAGACCACAAAAGTACCACACCAAGAGGATTACTGACCTCAAACAGATGACCTGTGCAGCCCAACTAAAGAAACTCCAGCTGTACTTGGTTGCCTACCGTGTACTCAGAGGTGATCTCTGCTTGACATACAAGGCCCATGTCCAACCCAGTATTGCTGGATATGCTCCACCTAAACAAAAGCCCCTGAGAGCCACATGCTCTAGGGATATAAACCTAACCACAACGATAACTAGGACGTGCTGGAGGGATAGATTCCTGACCCGGAGACTCCCCATGCTTTGGAACATGATTCCAATGTACATCAGGCAGGACCCCTCACTAGCACCCTTCAAGAGAAACCGTGATGGGTGGACAGGAGACAGACATGTACCCCGGGGATCACTGCAGTGGCTCTGCTGGACAGAGGCACAGGGAACTAACCTAAGGGGGTGGTGGAAGCCAACACACTCTAGCTAGGCTTATGCATACCCTTGGGCAGACAGCCTAGTACCTACCTATGAACCTATTACATGCCTTATGTGCATGGATAGTTAACTGGCTCTTCCATTCTACTTTGCTATCATGCTGATAAACTGTCGGGTGACTACAAGTCATATGTATCCTGTTATTGTGTATTGTAAATGTCAGTAGACATAACTAATGTTTGCCTAACATAACAGTAATGCTATATAAAATGTACTACATATCTGTCTAGAATACTGTACATTACACAGTTATTGGCACAATATCCCACAATGCAAATCATAATTGCACAGTAGGCCCACCTTCAACATGTTATTCTCAGTAATATACCCATACATATGCCTACTGTTACAATATATCAACATATACTATCCCCTGTTATAGCACGTACTTGTTGGACCAACCCTGCCACTGACAGCGGCTGGAGAGGAATTGTTGGGTTCAAAGCCTTTATATAGCATCCCTTGTGGTGTATGAGGTGTTTGCCTTGTGACCTACAGCAGTACACACATAAACACTACAATCGTTACTGTGCTGAACAATACATCACTACAAGATGACTTTTTCCACTATATGCATTGCGTACACTTTAATTATTACAGAACAGATACTACATACACAGACATACTGAGTGTTCTACATACCTTATTAGTAACCCGAGGTGTCATTGACTGTTATTTCAATCTTTTTCAGTTTGTGTTTCAATCTTCTTTGTAATGTTCTGCTGGTATATACAGATGGTTTGAATGTGTGACAAGCCATCCTTTTATAGTTAAGTATCGGTAACATATGCTATCCTGACCACAAATTGGTGTTCCAAAGTAGTTAATTACATCCACATCAGCTGTGCAGCTACTCCATTAGGTAATACCATGGCAACAGTGGTGTACAATTGAGTACTCCACTTGGGCGTTGTCCCTTTGCTATACTTTCGAGGAAGACGGCCTGGATGTGTTGTTTGTGATGTATTGCAACAGCTATATGGAGTACACAGAGATATATTAGCTTCATGACTCCCGTGGATTGTGTGTAATGGCTAGAAGATGTTGTTCTACATGTGAGTACAGCTGTTATATTTCAGAACATTGCTACTTGCAGGGTTTGTTTGTACCTGATACTTCTGCAGATGTTTCAGTCTGGCAAGGATGTTTGAGCAGCTGAAGGCTGTATGGCTATGCATAAAATGTTAGGTGATTTACAGTGTGCTCACCAGACATCTTTGGTTTGGTGTACGTGTATCATACTGTTCTGTTAATCAATAATTGGTAACACTTCCTGGTGTACACACAACCCTCTGAAATGGGATTAGTGCAAACAAACCCTGTAACATCAGCGGCTGTTCTACTGTATAACAGCAACTATTTCACATAGGGCCATATTAGTGTGTCTCTGACAAGGTATGTTAAGGCTTCTGCAGATGTCGTACAGTGAGTGAATGAGTTGTGATGTTATTACAGTTTGTATTGTAATTGGTTTGGGTGTGGGCAAGATGTTGGTGGGGGTACATAGCAGATGCAAGTGTGTAGGAACTTCTTTTATACATATTCAATATGTGTGTGAGGGTTCCTTCCCTATTTGAACACCTATCCTTTAGTGGACTAATGCTATAGTAATTGCAGGCTGATTCATTAAGGCACTGTTAATTGGATCCTGTATAGCATGCAGGTGATGTTAGTCCTTGAATCCTTTCAGCAATACATCGGAATGAAATAAAGTGTTGCTACATGAAAGCTGTCTGTGTATTTCTGTCATAGGTATTTGCAGTCATTGGAGTTGTGTTGGTGACTGACCCTCTTTGGCTAGGGTTGCCACCTTTTCAAATGGCCATAGTGGGACATTTTCAGGACACACATCAGATTTTACAGGCCGACACAAACCCACGGTCAGTACAAAGGATAGAACTTTACTTTTTTGCCTAAATGAAAGCCTATTCTTGTAGCAGTTTAGTTGCTTATCCTGTTTCTTGTAACATGTAGGTATTTTAGATACAGAAATAACTATTTTATGCAACTATTACATTACATATGGGACATAATTATGTCCTACAATCTCAGGACATTTGCCATTTTTAATATTTTTGGTCAGGACAAAACCGCCCAAAGAGGGACTGTCCCTTGCAAAGTGGGACAGGTGGTAAACCTATCTTTGGCTCATGTCCATAGCACATATTTGTAATAGTGTATAGGCATATACTCTCCATATCCTTTGTTCATAAAGTTTGGTCGTGGCAGAATGTGTGATTGCTATGGTCCATGTTACACTCATATATGAACACTTCAGCTGCTGTGTACGAGATACCTATGGAATCCCGAACGCATACAAATCCGACGCCCACAGTACCAGGCCTAGACTCCCAAACCCACATTACTGAACACTCAAACTCATGACAGTCAAACTCACGAAAGTAACACAAACACAGAACACACACGCACACACAGACACACTGCTACCCACCACATCCAAACAAACCATCCTACACTACGTATGAGCAGGTGGGCAAGCCCCCCTACACCCCCCATGTGGGTGGCTGTGCCCCCCACACCCCCTACTTTAAAATTCTACCTCCGAGATCGCACAGACACACAAAGCAAACCCACACCCACACATTATAGTCCCCCAGAAACACACACCACACTCAGAACACACACTTACACACACTACAGCCCTCAGAAACACACTTACACACAGTAACCTACCTGAACCCAACACCAGAAGCACTAACTAAATTTCCCTTAACATCGGGATTTTAAACTTGCGCTTCTGGTGTTTCGGTACTGTGGTCTTTCGGTCTTTAAGCCTAGTGATTATGCGCGTTGGTATGTCAAGCATTCGGTATTTGCTAAGTGTTTCATTTATATATACCTTCATGGTTGTGTAGATGTTGTTAACCTATCTATATATATATGTATATCCCTATATATCGACATATCTCTCTCTCTCTCTCTCTCCCTTTCTCTCTCTATATATGTTGATTTATATATATATATATATATATATATATATATATATATATATATATATATATATATAGCATACACCTTTCATTGGGTACATGATGGTTTGTCCTATTTCCACACAATCCTCCCTTTTGTGTTTTAACCTGTCAGAATACACAACTGCTGTTGATACATCTCAGGTAGCTTAGTGGTAGGTTATTGTGAAGATTGAGTACATGGTTGCATGTTCTAATCCTGGCAGTTGTCATTTTACCTCTCAGAGCAGGCACTAGTAGTGCAAGGGTGATTAACACACATTTCAGCAGTTGTGGGAGGCTTTGCCAGTGATCTGAGCAATGTTCAGCAAAGGTTAAACCTGTGTGGTACTTATCAGTGTAGTCATGTTTAAGTGCTGCTTACCGGCACTTACCGGCGCAATAACCCACTAACGTCTGCTTAAAAGTGCTTTAATAACCTGCATCCAACATCCCTTATTCGGGACCTCAAAATGACATAACAGCCCTTGCAGGTCTTGAAACCAGGACCCTGAACACCACAGTCACTGGCTTTACCACTGAGGCATCTGAGATATGTACAATTTTTATGGTGTTTAGTATGTACAGTGTACTATAGCCATTCACTACTGCAAACAAATATGTAAGTCAGCTGGTATACATATGCATGATACCTGTTAATGTTCATATGTTTGTTGAAGTCAGTTTGCAATGTGACCTGACAGGGTGTATTATGGATGTGAATGGTTCTTGTTTTGTGTCCTTTTTACATTGTGCCCATACTCCATGTGTACCCCTCCAGTTCACGTAATGAACATCTGACACAGGCCCTCCTTGATGCATATTCCATTAGCCAGCAGTCCTCCCCCACACCAATCTCCATATACACAGCAACCATTGCTTGTATGGGGAATTAAGTTTATATTAATAGTTATAATACCAGAGCTGCATGTGTTTTACATACACTTCTATCCATTTGGAATGCTTCTGTGTCACAAAGTGTGTTCATAGATGTTTTTATATATATATATATATATATATATATATATATATATATACACATATATATATATATAGATATACATATTTCTATCTATGTGCACACATCAGTGACATGTATATATATATATATATATATATATATATATATATATATATATATATATATATTTTTTTTTTTTAGTATTAATTTGTAACACTTATACATATGTAGACTTGTATATGTTGATTCACACATTACAGTACATTACAATGTATTGTACATATGTACACAAAGTGACTGTCCCATTTGTGGTCTGTACTGTGAAATGTCTGTAGTATAAGGTGTAGTCTAACGACCACTTACCATGTACACAGATTAGGTGGCTTAATGTTAGGTCCCATGACTATAGTGTGCATGGTTCAGGGTTCAACACCTGCAATGTATTAGACATGTTTTACTACAGAATAAGGATAATTTAAGCAGTTGTACGCAGGTTTAAAGGTGTTTGTGTGACATTATACCAGTGGCTGTACACAGGTAAACAGACTTTACATCCTACAACCTGTGCACGCATATGGCCACTTCTGCTAACTACTCAGGATATATACATTTCAGTGACATAACATCTCACTATGTGCTTACATAACATTATATTGTCTGTTAATTGTACTCTCCAGCACACATGGGTTTATGTGTGTTCCAAATGTTTATTATTCTGTTGAATACTACCTATATATGCAAGCTGTCGTTAAGGTATACTATGTAATATGTAAATCATCTCTGACTTTATTGGGATTTGAACCACGAATGCACAGATATTATGTAAATGCTGCAGCCATTACACTAGTGACATTAATGCTCCTTCTGCCTATTTCCTATGTCCATGAATCCTATGTGTAAGCTTGGCTACACAACAGGAGGCACCACCCACACCCAGTGAGCTTCTCGAAATACCGACATAACACATGAATTGAGAGACTATACATTAACATCCTAACTACATTTGGCATAGCCACTCACTGACACACTTCAGGGGAAACCTTGATGTGTGACTGGCCAACAGTATATACACCCCTAGGATCATGTGTCCCAGAAACATACAGCCAGGGTGTGGGGGAGTCACTCCAGTTTTATAGCTGCAAGACCTGCTGGGGAAAAATGAATGCTGTTGGGTTGTCATGTTAACATGCCCTTTTGAGATCACTATGTGCTCCTATCACCCTACAGCACCCCAGTCTTCAACGGCTTCCTGCAACTCTGCCTGGAATCACTTCATTGGCTATGCTTGCAGAGGTTCAGTTACTTCAACAATGGTGCAGGTAAAGCCACCACGCTGTAGCTATGCTTCTAAATGCCCTTGGGCAAATAGCCTACTACCTATCTATGAACCTCTACAATGCAGGCCACCTCCAACATCATATGTGATTATACAGAGTTTCTGATCACAATATGCAATGTAAAATCACCATGTAGTCAGACAACAGTTAAGTACAGCAATAGCATACAGACTACTGATACATAATCACTCCAAAAGCCTATCTTGGAAGCTAGTGGACTTGTATAGGTTTCATGCTTTGTATTGCTTACCAGTAGGTTACCTACAGGAAAGATGGGACACAAGCACAGATGGGAAGCATGATGCAGCAATGTCATACCAACTTGCATGTGTCAGCCTAAGGCTTTGGAATGCTGGGAAGGCTATTGGCACCCCCATGTTGCCATTTTTAGGCAGGTCTCAGCGGTGAATCTCACCTCCATGAATTGCACAATAGCGGAATCAATGAGGGTTAGGCTACTCAACACCAGGAGTAGTACTCACAACATGCACACACTCACAGCAGCCCTTAGTATGGACAACATCTACATCTATTCTGTGACTGGGACCTGTATAAGGCTCCTTTGAGCACACCGGCACTACCAGACTACAACCCATAACACACATTTCAGCCACTGAACATGGACTGGCACAGACATGGAGGGGGTATATCCATATTCATCGGGGATACCTACACCTCCAAGTTAGTGGGGCAGCATGATACCTCTGTGATCATCTATGTGCAGCTAACATCAGTCATGACTGCAATGCAAACTATGACCTGCTACAGATAACCCTCCATGACCCAGGAGCACCACTACAACTATCTGAAGACAGTGGTAAACATGACAGTCCTACCAGACACCCTGTTATTGGTCAGTGTTGGCTACCCTACACTTAACTGGATAACCTACTCGAGTATTCACATCCAGGCCTTGCACTTCCTGAGATTTATCACCTCATATGGCCTGTATCAGTTGGTAGATGGACTAATGAGAGGTGAAAACATACTAGAAGTGGTAATCACTGACATGTGCAACAGGTGCACTACAGCAGAGGTAAACCAGTCACTGTTTAGATCTGACCATGAACTATTCACTGATGATTTCCATTCCCAACTATCTCCCCCACCCAAGGAACACACAGTGAATACCTTTCCTACAGCTAAATTCACAGTACTAATGACAGAGGTGGGAGGGTTCACAGCCCCCACACTCAGGGATGACACTGCTCAAGATACAGATAGAATTACAAATGCACTCTATAAGCACCTACAAAGATGTATGGGTCATGCCATCAATGGTAAACCAGTACTTGCTACTGCTACACAAGGACAATAGTCTGCTGAACCCCTGCATTATAGAGGCAATACAACAGAAGTAGGACAGTATCCAGAACAACAGCAAATCCCAAGACATGCAGAAATCTGTGACCAGTATTAGCAAGATACTTGTGTTACTCATGTAATCATCCAAGGCTGACATCCACAGGTAAATAGGCATGGATTCAGAATATGACCACAAAGGCTTCTTTGGCTATGTCAAGGATCTAAGCAGTAACACACAGATTTGCACTGTGCTAGTGCAATATTGCACTGAATATACTGATCCTACTGATATCACCAACAAACTTGATGATACATTCGGAGCAAGCTTCACCCCCCCTACAGGGCCCACAACAATACCCAAAACATACAGTATCCCAGACATCTGAGACATACAGGTGGTAATGGCCCTATCAAATGGCATAACAGAATGTCTGTGGAGGCAGATGGTGTCCCAGACTGCATCCTACAGACACTACAAGACAAAGTGACCCCCCGCCTAATATAGTAATTCAATATCAGCCTCTACACAGGCTACATGGCCATTAAATGGCACATGGCAACAGCTATTCCACTCCACCAAGGTGGTGACATAAATGACCATGGTAACTACCACCCCATAAGCCTGAGTAGCCTGATCTGCATGGCTATGGAGTGCATCCTCATGACACTCAATAACATAGACAATGGTAACCTCCAGACACTTGACCCAACCCAGGTCAGCTTGACTGAGTGCAGATCATGCCTACTGAACCTGTTTGACATCTTACAGTCACCTAGACTTTAGGTGTGGGGTGTGGCAGTTCACACATACTACCTGGACCTCGCCAAGGGTTTTGACACCATTCCCCACTCAGGTATTATTTCTACACTCACCAGCCAATACATACACCCATACATCACAGATTGGTTTGCCAACAGGCTTACACACAGAACCCACATGGTAAGCCTAGTAGCCTCCAGGTCCAACCCTTGACCAGTCACAACTGGTGTCCCACAGGACTCAGTCCTGGGACCCCTACTGTTTGCCATATACTTCTCAAAGGTATGGGCTAACACAGGTGGACTACAGCAGGCCATGTTTGGTGATTACTGCAGACTGGGAGCCATAACTGACAGTCCAGCTGTCACAGACGTCCTTCAAGGGGCCTCACATAGACCAACACAGGGTGTCAGAGTCATGGCCTCCAGCTAAAAGCCACATACTGCATGGTCATTCCATTTTGGGAAACTACACACACACATGTTAACACATGAGTGGCAGACACAATAATTCAGATGATGTAATGGGTATGTGGGGACTACATTAGATAGTGATCTCTCCTTTGACAATCATATCTGCAAAGTAGTTAGGACATCCATCTATGTAGGCCATCTGATTACTTAAGGGTTCACATCTAAACAGACTGAGGTTATTGTGCCCCTTTACTCATCACTCATCAATCTCATCATCAAGTATTATAACCCATTTTGGATGTACCTCAGAAGACACATCCAACAGCTGGAACGGCCAGAAACATACCTCACCAAGAGGGATAATGCCCCCAGACATGTGTCCTATGCTGCCAGACTGCATAAACTCTTGCATTAGTCAGTGGCATCTCATTTACTCAGAGATGATATTTGCTGGCCAACGAAGCCGTGTCCAAGTCAGGCTTAATGGATATGCTCCACCTATGGGAATCCATGTCACAGTGAGCCACACACTGTAATGAGCTACACCTTGCCAGAACCATAACTGGAAATGCTGGAGTGACAGATTCCTGTCACGGGTACTCTCCATGCTTTGGAACTACATCCCTGATTACATTATACGGAGCCCCTCACTAACACTCCAGAGAATCCTTGCAGAGTGGGTGGGGAACAGTGGATACACCCCAGGGATCCCCCAATTGGCTCTGCTCCACAGAGGGACAGTTAGTTAATCAATGGGGTGGTGACAGCAGACACATTTTGGCTAGGCTTATGAATGGCCTTGGGCATTTAGGCATGTACCTACCTATGTACCTATGAACCTATACACACAGTATCGACACATGCTGATAGCTTAATTTGCTGTTCAGGTATTGACTTACCATGTGCCAGTGGCAGTTGTGTGTACAATAGTTGAGGGCTACCTATGTAGGATGCACAAAGTAGACCACCGATACATGACAATTTACAGGTGGTCGTGTGTGTGTACCATCCATGTTTACTGTGTGTGCAGGTGGAGAAGGGTGTCAGTCCATAGGTGCCTACACTGTCAGTGTGTGTGCTATACGTTCCCTCTTTGCCAAGGCATGGGCATACTGGGCATGCCTCCATCTGCCTACTGGGGCTGGCACAGGGTGTTTGTGGTCTGAGTCCCTCTATGCCTGTGGGGCCCTTGGCAATGGTGCTGGGCTGTGAGGGCCTTCACCATTCTGTCCCTGCTGCAGCTGTTTCTGCAGGATCATATTGTGTAGCATGGCACATACTATGAAGATGTGGGCACACATGCCTGGAGAGTACTGCAAGGCTCCACCAGATATGTCCAAGCAATGCAACCATGATTTCAGCATCCCAACCACACACTCTGTGATGATTCTGGTTTCTATGTGTGCCTCATTATAGCATTCTTGCATGGGTGTGTGTGTATTTCTGATGGGAGTCATCATCCATGGTTTAAGTGCATAGTCAGCATCCGTCACCAGGTGGCCATATGGTATGTCCCCCCTGGCAAATACCTGATACAGCTGTGAGGCATGCCAGATGTGGGAGTCGTGATAACTTCCAGGGCTGCCAGCACACACATCCATGATAATGCTATTGGTATTGCATACTACCTGGCAGTTGATGGAGGGGTATCCTTTGTGGTTTATGTAGCGCCTACCCTGCTCACAGGGTGGTGATTTGATGTGTATGTGCGTGCAGTCTATTGCACCCAGTACCTCCGGGTAGTCTGCCACACGGTGGAAGAGACGCATATTGCTGGCCAACTCCTCCTGCATTCAGGGGAAGTATATGTGCTCATTGGCATGTGGTAACATGGCATCCAGGAACTGATGGAGTACCCTGGATGCTGATGCATGTGAGATCCCCATGATATCCCCAGTTGGCCTTTGAAAGGTATCTGTGGCTAGTATTCTCAAGCTTACAAATACTTTCGTGTCCACTGGGATGGGTTCCCCTCTGCTATTTCTGGCTCTGAGGCATGGCCAGCACAGCTCAACAAGTTGCTGTATGGTGTCCCTGTCCACCCTGTAATGCTCTACTATCTCCAGATCATGTAGCCCCTGGCAGGTTACCCTGGGTCTGAACACTCTTCTCCTCCTCTGGTGCCTGAGATGGTTGTCAGCATCATCCTCCACACCACCATCAGTCTCCAACACATGCTGGTGAATCAAAGCTATGACAGCCCCTAACATGTACATATTAAAAGTTCCCCATCTGTATACACCAATGGTGCAGAGTGTTTGGGAATACACAAGTGTGTGTGAGGTGCTTTCACACTTTATACTATTGTGCTATGGCTGCTGCTGATGTAATTGGGTGTGTATGTGCAATTTCAGCTACAGGGTATCTTAATTATGGGTTTTACAGTGGGTATTGCTATTGTGGGGCCTTTAGTGTTGAATTACGCTTGGCTGCCATGATTCATCTATTGCGCTTTACTTCACTTTTCAACCAGATTCCCCTCCCATTGTCAGGCATGCGTCCAGCTGTCGGCTTTCTTGTTTTGCACTTTCCCAACCCAGGCTTCTGTAGCAAAATGTGTTATGTAGCTGATTTACTGCAAGTTTGCTTTGTTCTGCTGTCACAGTTCTCTTTTCTTTGCAGTGCGGCACCTCCACTTTCCTGTTCTGCAGGTAGCTGATAGCAGCCTTGTTAGCTGTTGTCAATGGCCCACTGTGGGTTCCTAGGTGCTAATTACTCATTTGTACTCCAATTACCATGCTACAGCATCTCCTTATTTTCTTCCCATATCCTTCCTGTTTCAACTGTGGTGCGTGCGACGCACAGCCGTTTACCGGGTTTCGAGCACGTTTTCATCCACGTTCACATGCACTTTTGGTTACCTTGTGTGCTCTCAGCTAAGCAAAGCTATGGCTACTTCCACACCCCTATCCTATGGCTTTGCTTAGCAACAGGCAAACTGGATTAGCAATGCTCCATTGTGCTTATAGCTAAGGTGGCGCATCCCTCTCTTGATGTCATCTTTATCTCCAGGCCACACCTCGGTGTTGTACCGCTACACTGTGAGGTACATCCTTAAGTCGAAGGGAATTTTGTGATTCAGTGTTACTTGTCTCATTTGCATGGCATTGACTACTAATTCCTAGTTACCATGCAGAACACTGTCACAGACCCTTAGCAACCCTTGCGCCATGGTTGTGGTGTAGCATGCATGCCATTGACTATTATGGGGAATTCATGAAATGTGTTACATTGCAGTTTTATTACACATAAATATATTTTCATTGTGATCCCGTTTGCACAGCGATGCACTGTGATTTTACTTTGTGTTAGTGTGGCCATGACATTAAATGTTCTTTTTTATGTGTTGTGCATGGTTTTTTTATGCCAATAGCTATATATTTAGCCATTGGCATATATTAACAGTATAATAAGTGAGTTTGGTCCGCTGTCATGGCTCCAATTTTATGTTTGAAAAAATGTAAACCGTTCTTTCGGTTTACATTTCTGCATGCTTACTCTACGCCTGCACCACTTCATGAATTGCTATATACCTTCATTTGCTTGCTACACTGCTGTGTATGGGTTAATTAGCATATGTGTGCCGGGAGCTGTGCAGCTGTGGCGTACGCAGGTAGTGCATGTGGAAACAGCTTGTACTTGAATCGCTGGGCAACCATATTTGGTGTTAGATCACCAATGCTACGCCTGCACCTGGCGCAAGCTTCATGAATCCTGGGGCTGGGTTTCAATACCAGAAAACAAAAGAAAATAAAACTCTCTTAGCATACCAGCAGCTCTGCAATCAAACAAAAAAAAACTCAAACTAGACAAAAAACATATTATACATCTTCTTCTTCTTCTTCTTTTGGCTGCTCTCATTAGGGGTCACCACAGCAGATCAACTGTTTCCATTTCTTCCTGTCCTCTGCATCTTGTTCTGTCACTCCAACCACCTGCACGTCCTCACACACCACATCCATAAACCTTATCTTATGGCTTCCTCTTTTCCTGTTACTTGGCAGCTTCATCCTTAGTATCTTTGTCCCAATATACTCTGCATCCCTCCTAAGCACATGTCCAAACCAACGTAATCTTGCCTCTCTGACTTTGTCTCCAAACCTTCCATCTATGTAAAACAAATATGAAAACAATCCCAAAAAAGTTCTTGCAGGACATTAACTCACTCCTCCACCCAGGTAAAGCCACAACCCCAGAACCAACAACCAATAACTAAAGCGTGAGTACTGCCTCACAAATCAACACCAACTTTATAAACTCCATCCTCTCCTTTGTTACAGGGAACAGTTCCACTCGCCATCTCTCCTACCTAATGTGGTAATTGACAACTCTTTTGATTTCAAACCTGTCCCAAATAACACCATAAGAATGATGCTGTTAAAACTGAAACCTTCTTCCTTAGCAGCTGACCAACTCCCCAATGCATACCTTAACCTTTCAGCTGATGCCATAGGTCTGCCTGTCTTCATTCTGGTAAACAGGTCTGTAGCAGAACCAAAATTATGGAAAATTTCCTATATCACCCCTTTACATAAAGGAGGAATATCAAGAGAATTAAACAATTACAGACCCATAGCCATTCTTCCCCCTTTGTCATACATGCTCAATTGCTACAATACCTGCTATCTCACAACCTTATCTCTCCCTCCCAACATAGTTTCAGATCGAAACACAGCACCACCATAGCCCTAATGAATTTCTCTAACACCATCAACCAACTCAGAAATTCAAATCAACAAGTAGCATCAGTCTTCCTAGACACGTCAAAAGCATTTGACACTGTCTGCCATCAGAAACTCCTTAGTACTCTTGCCTCACTAAACCTATCAGACTTCCCTCTCCTGGTTCCTAAGCTATCTTTCTGACAGTCAACATGCAGTAAGATGGAAATCCAAACTCTCACCACTTCTGCCTGTCTCAGTCGGAGTCTCCCAATGATTCATGTTAGGGCCCCTTCTTTTTACCATCTTCAATAATAATCTAGCCTAATCTACAACACATGCTTAAATAGTCCAGTTTGTGGACAATTCAACTTTAATCTGCTCAGTAGATACATTGCCAAACCTTCAAAGAGTAGCCCAGCAAGTTTTTAATAATATCAAAACATATCTAAGTAAACCACAACTAATCCTCAACCCAAAAAGACACAGTTAATGATATTTACCAGTAACAAACAATCATGTACCACCCCATCTTTCACCATTTTCTTAGCAAACAACACAGTCATCCGACCAGGTGAGCATACAAAACTCCTCTGCATAACTATTGACAACAAACTCAGATTTGACCAACACATAGCCATTACAATTAAGAAGGTTCACATCAAACTTGGCTCACTCTACAAAAGCAAGCAAGACTAGCCATATCCAGAACCTTCCTCTTGCCTGCACTCCTTTATGCTTTCCCCCTCTATACCAACTTAAAAAAAATGAGAATTAACCAAATTGGAAACTTGCTACAATAAAATAGCCCATTTTGCAGCCAAACTTCCCCACCAAACCCACCATTGTACTGCTCTACATAAATTAAACTGGCTCGAACTACCTAACCTTCTCCATCTCTACCAACTTAAATTCACACACAGTATCATCTTCTATTCTGACAACTGCTTATCCCTCAAAGAACTTGTTCTTTAGTCATGCCCAGAAAGTCTAAGATCTGCAGACAGAAATTTTCTCACAGTAAACAAAGCTAACAACACTCATGGTGAAACCCTATTCTCAAATCAAATGCCCAAATTATGGATCTCTCTACTCCACACACTCCAAAACACTCCTGAATCCACCAATTTCAAACAACTACTATTTGAACATCTATCCGAAAATTGGCATTTCTCCTGCAGCAGACCTGACTGACAAGATATCTATAACTCTCTCATCACACTGTCCACTCCTTACCTCATTTTCTCCCTCTTCTCAGTGTTATTACTACTAAAATATTTATATATAGACATATATATAAGACAGGAAATCTCATTTGTTCATAACTATTATTTAATATGTACACAGTACTAATTTTATTTTTCTCGCAGTGATCTTTACTGAAATGTATGTGTGTTGTTTTCTTTTTGAGCCTGCATCTACTAGAAAACTATATTGAATACTACTCTGTATAAACTAACTAGATGATGTGTATTCCCCATTTTACTGTATGTATACTATTGTACTATCTAATTATTGTATTTTGCTTATATTTCTGTGGAGCTTTTCTCCCCAGGCCTCCACTGAAAATGGGCTTCTGGCCCAGTCGGACTTTCCCAGTAAACAAATGTAAATAAATAAAATAAATAAATAAATATCTGTAAGAAAATTCACTTATTTTATATTGACTATATATTAGATTAGGAATTTTTTACTATTTTTCGGGTGTGAAAATACTATTTATATTAATCTGTTTTAAACATATTTTTGAAAGAGTCACTGTTTCTTAAACTGAATGAGTGTGCTTGTGCATATAAGGATATGATGTACCTATATGGATATTCTTTTTTTTTTTTTTCAAAACAAGTTTATTGTTTTAACATATAAGAGAAATATCATAACAATTTTATACAAATAATTAAAAATAGGTATTATTATAATATTCAACAAAACAACTAAAGTATTTACAAAGACATCCACTACAATCAGATCAATTAATTAAACTAAAATACTGTGCTATTGAAATTAGAATTTTTTAACAAATTTTGTAAATTATCCCATACAATAAAATGTGATGTTTTTCTAGTTGTTCTCATTCTAATTGTGCTTATTTCCATATGACACATTATATTCATAACATTTTTTAATTCATTGAACGAAGGAGGTGTATCTGAAATCCAATTTCTAGTTATTATTTTCCTAGCCACTGCTAGGATAGACCATAACAAGGGAAGCTTAATCTTTTTAACACATTGAGGTACAGGTGTGTTGAATAATATAAGAGACTTAAAAATAATGAAATTATCTGTAAAAGAGCCTGCAAAATTCATTAATTGACTTCCAGTATTCTTTCAACTTCATACAGTCATAAAACATATGAGCCCAGTCAGCATTAATTTCTACATTACATCTCGTACATAGATTATCTTTATTATTAATTTTATTCATCATCAAAGGTGTATAAAAAGATCTATGTAAAAATTTCCATGTATAAAGTCTCCAGACAATGGAAGATGTAGTTCTATAAGCAGATTCCAATATATATTGTTTATCTTGTTGAGTTGGTGGGTCCCCATTAATAGAGGTGAAATAATTCCAGTATGAATCTACATTGTAAAAAGTTTCTTGTCTGATAATTTTATGTGTATATGAAAGTTTACCTTTATCAGAAACTTTATGCTGTAAATTTATTATCAAGTAATCAATCAGTTTTGGAATAGATTCTTTAACTGTTATAGACATTAGATCTATTCTATCAATGAGATGTTGTCTAAAGATCTGAACCTCTAACCAGCAAGTTTCTCTTAGATCAAATTCTTGTTTTAAGAAATCTAGATTTTTAACTTTATTATCAGATATCAGCTGATACCAGTACTTTAGATTATTATCTATAGCTAAATGAGCTCCTTCAGAAGTAGATGACATAAGCATACCCTGAGTATAAATTATAGGGAATACAATAAAATTCCATTCCCTATACTTAGGGTGCATGAATATAAAGTTACGATAACTAATAATAATATTTAATGGGTAACAGACCATATGTTTAGGTGTAATAGGTGAAGTACAAAATTCCTTTAGCAACCACAACATGGAGTTATTTATAATCATATTTTTATGTGTTAAGGAGATTTTCATGAAGTGCATACTAATTAGCTCCCAATAATCTTTCCATTTTGACATATGACCGATCTATTAATAAAGTAATAACTTTTATAATAGAAGAGATAATATATAAATTAAAGTCTGGAAAAGAAATATCCCCTTGAGACCAGCTATTAGTATGTTTCTTTAATGCAATCCTAGGTCTATTAGGCGCCCATAAGAAATTTAACATTAGTGTATTCAGTTTCTTGATAGTTATTTTTGTAGGTGAAAGTATTATTGATTGTATTAAGTATAAAATCTTGGGGAATATTATCATTTTAATAATTGTAAGTCTCTCCTCCATAGTAAAAAACATATTATTCCAGGTATTAAAAGATTTTGTATATTAAGAAAACAGGTATTATAGTTATTATATATAATAGATTTAATATATTTAGATAGTATTATACCTAAATAAGTTATCTGACCTGAGTTGGGTACATATTTAGTAAAATCACTAATGAGAGTATTTTTTCGTATATATAGGTAGTATTTTAGTTTTTTCTTCATTGAATATTAAACCAGAAATACTTTTAAAATTCATCATTTTATCAAATAAAGACTGCATAGAAGAATTAGATCCTGCTGATGTAATTAGAACATCATCTGCAAAAGTTGAATTTTTGATGTTGTATTTTCTTCTATTTCAAAACCCTCTATGTCAGTACTGTTTCTAATCAAATTAGCCCAAGGCTCCATTACTAAAGTGAATAATAGTGGAGAAAGTGGACATCCTTGCTTTGTACCTTTAAGAATGGGTATTTTTGTGAAACATATGTTCCTACCTTAATATAAGCCAGCGTTCCTTTGTATAAATGCTCAATTAAATTTACAAATGCATCAGAGAAATTTGTGCATTTCAGTAAGGTAAACAGATAGTCCCAACTTACTGAATCAAATGCTGAACCTATATCAAGACTAATAAGTGTTAAATCTTTCTTTTTCCTATTTGCAAAATCAATTAATGTTAAAGTTCTTCTTATATTATCAAAAGTATTTCTATTTACAATGAAGCCTGTCTGATCTATGTCTATAATGCCGGGATAATTGTCTTCAATCTATCAGCAAAAATACTCATAAACATTTTATAATCAACATTAAGTAATGAGATGGGTCGATATGAAGAACATCTAGTTGGATCTTTATTAGGTTTTAAAATTGGTGAAATAAATGTATATTGCCAAGATGGGGGGTTATTAACTCAGTTTGGGCCAGAATAAAACCTTATGTATTAATGAATATGTAGTTTTAGAAAGGATTTTATATATCTCTGGTATAATACCATCATTACCCGGTGCTTTGTTTGATTTAAGCTTATTTATTTGTGTAATAACTTCTGTATATGAAATACTCTTGTCCAATAGTTTAATCTGTTGTTTATTAAGCTTTTTATTCATGTTTGTGGTTATAAACTCCTTTATTTTATCTTTAGGTTCCATGTTAATGTTGTTATGGTTAATCTTGTGAAAGAGATTTCTAAATTCGTCCAGTATTTCTGGTATACTAGAAACATTCTTCTTTTTCCTTAGAGAAAAGATTTCTTTGATATGGTTTTGTTTATTCAATCTTTTTGTTTTTATTTTAAGTCTATGCAAGTATTTGGGGCTTATTGAATAAGACAAAACTTGTATTTCTCTAAAGTTATTTTAACTTTATGAGTTAAAATTTCTTTGTATTTCTCATTTAGTTTGTTTATTTCTTCAATAACTTTCTTGTCCATAATATTTTCTTTATTATTATGCTTATAAGAGTCCAGTTTACTTTGAATATCTAACAATTCCTTATCCCAAGATTTCCTTTTGTTATTATACCATCTGATACTTTGTCCATATAGATATGATTTTAAGGCATCCCAAACATAGACAATGGAGACTTCAGGAGTATTATTTATGTCTAGAAAATGTTGTACTTCTGAAAGTATATATTCTTTATAGTCTTTTAGCTGAGTTAAGTATGCTGGTATCCTTTTGATCTGAACATTATGAGTATTTTTATCATGAATTCAAAAACAATTGAGTTATGATCAGATATAGGACATGAAATGATTTTGGAATTAATTAAATCTGTTACCATCTGGTTAGAAATAAAGACCCTATCTATTTTTGAATAAGTTTTGTATCTGTTAGAAAAAAGGTGTATGGTAATGATTTTGACTCTATCTGATTATTAATATCATTCAAATGATAAGAATTAGCAAAATCATTTAAATGTTTTGCATTAGATGTAATTCTTCTTTTCTTTATAGTGGTAGTATCACTTTCATGTAGTATACAATTAAAATCACCAGCTAAAATAATATCCCTATAGAGAATGATATGATCTTATCAATATGATGTTTCACTGTATTAATACCAATTCCAGGTATCCAATATACATTAATTAAAGTGTAAGTCTTCCCATTAATTTGTATTGTAACCATACAAAACATTCCTTTGTCATCCTGATAAGACTTAATGGTTTTAGGAATGGGCATACTTTTATTCCATAAAATAGCCACTCCTCTTTTTTCTGAGTGTGCTCTGAACTAACCAATACTGTATACTTATTAGTGGCTAGTTTATCAATATCTTTTTCAAGAGATGGGTTTCTTGCAGGAAGACTAGATTGGCCTTGTGTAGATTAATGTATCTTATTAGGCTTGCCCTTTTACACGGATTATTCAATCCATTAATGTTTAAAGAAATTCCTTTTAAAGATGTCATTTGGCATTTTTAAAACTCAAGAATCTTATGATCGAAATAACAAATAACCAGATAAATAATGTTACATCTCCTTTTAGGTGTACCTTTAAATATAGCTGTATTTATTAAATCTCTTATGGGATTTTGTATAGGATTCAATTTTGTTTGTAGTGACAATGAGTGTACAAAATATATTGTGGATGTCAAAACTATATACATATAAAATGAACAAGTGAAAATAATGTAAGGATTAAACCTTGCATCCCGCCTGGAGTTGAAAACTCCAACTTAGAGCAGTATTTACTACTCAAGTTAACCCCTACCCTAAGCAGCAGTACCTCAGCTACCACCTTATCAATTTAATACTAGTTATATTTAACTGAGGTTAACAGTTTTCAATTCAATTATCTATCAAGACAAAACTACACATTTGGTAAAACAGCATCATATAAACTAAAATAAACTTTTTTTTTTTTTTAAAAACTGTTCATACTATTATATAGATCTATGTAATATATAACACTTGTATTCTAATAGCATTCAAATAATCTTAATGTTAGAAATCAAGAGGAGAGAAAATTATGTTCTAACATTCATTTAAATCAAAACTTTGGCTAATATGATTCAGACATTACATGCAATCAGATGCATGAATTTACTGACATGTGAATTCTATCAACAGCTTCCAAAAAATCTTGAATTGTTTGTATAGGAGCATTTACTTAAACTCATTATTGTCAATAGAGTAAAATATTGTATTCATAAAAATTATTATAAATCATATTGCATAGTTATGCAGATTCTCAGAAACACCTGCGTTATTACCTAAAAAAAAAAAAGCCATCACACACATAAACACAGACACACACACATACATATACACACACACACACACACACACACACACACACATACATATACACATACACATATATACATACATACACACACACACACACACACACACACACACACACACACACACACACACACACACACACACACACACACATACACACATATATATATATATATATATATATATATATATATATATATATATATCTGATCTCACTGAGTTGTGTCTTTGTAGAGCACAATCCTACTTGCTGTCCCTAGAATAAATCTGTCTGCTTTATACAAAATAATGCACAGCAAACACATATTAGTAACCAGATTTTACAATCATGCTAACCTACTGCTTTAAAATATATCACATGACATTTCTTCCAGAATAGAGTTATAAGATTATTTATGCTTGTCAATCAGATGAATTAAATGAGTTATAGTAAAGTATATGTTTGGGACACAAGTTTTAACACAGATTATTATGCTACTGTTAAGTAGATTTTCAAAAACATTTAAATAAATGTTTCATTTTCAATGCCTTCTAAAATAAGATATTTACTTGCTACAAGAAACTACATCATCTAAACTCATCATAACTGACATATTTTATGAATAGAGTATTTTTCCTGAATCTGTGGTGTGTCAGTGTGATAACCTTGTCAATGTTTATACTAACTGCTTTCAGTTTCTCTGTGAAAATTCTGTGAGTGAAGCTTCTGAGGAAACTCATGGACACTATGCATGAGACAGCCCACATCCCAGATTGTCTCCCTTAACATTTTGGCGGAAACTTATTAAAACTTGTGGCAAACATTCATTTTGTCAATAGAGTAAAATATTGTATTCATAGAAATTATTATAAATCATATTAGATAGTTATGCAGATTCTCAGAAAAAAAGCCATCACACTCACACACACACACACACACACACACACACACACACACACACACACACACACACACACACACACACACACACATATATATATATATATCTGATCTCACTGAGTTGTGCCTTTGTAGAGCACTGTCCTACTTGCTGTCCCTAGAATAAATCTGTCTGCTTTATACAAAATAATGCACAGCAAACACATATTGGTAACCAGATTTTACAATCATGCTAACCTACTGCTTTAAAATATATCACATGACATTTCTTCCAGAATAGAGTTATAAGATTATTTATGTTTGTCAATCAGATGAATTAAATGAGTTATAGTAAAGTATATGTTTGGAACACAAATTTTAACACAGATTATTATGCTGCTGTTAAGTAGATTTTCAAAAACATTTAAATAAATGTTTCATTTTTATGCCTTCTAAAATAAGACATTTACTTACTACAAGAAACTACATCATTTAAACTCATTATAACTGACATATTTTATGAACAGAGTATTTTTCCTGAATCTGTGGTGTGTCAGTGTGATAACCTTGTCAATGTTTATACTAACTGCTTTCAGTTTCTCTGTGAGAATTCTGTGATTTGAAGATTCTGAGGTAACTCAAGGACATTGTGCATAAGACAGCCCACATCCCAGATTGTCACTCTTAACATTTTGGGGAAACTTATTAAAACTAGTGACAAACATTCATTTAGCAGTGTAAATGCATCTAAACATGACAGAACCTCCACAATGTATTCCACAGATCATCACAGCCTCTATGCAAGTGAAATTAAACTCAAAATTACCAACAAGTAATAAAACTCAGCATTCTTCTCCCAACTCAATTTTCATACAAATCCTATTATTCACTGTGCCCACACAGTCAAAAGCATTTCTATATATTAATAAAGAAAAGAAAAGAGAGTAGAAAATAAAAGGGAGTGAGGCAGAAATAAAAAATGTAAGAGAAAGCTGTAAGAAGTATATACAATGGAATGTTACTTACTGTTTATATTAATAGAGTTAAAAATAAAACATATTATTTACTCTTATTTAGTTCTGATTATTATTAGTTAAAGCATGACAGATTATTTACAAACAAGCATAAGCAGTATAATCAAGAAAGTATAATTAGAAATAGCATTTGAAGAACTTATAAACTTTTACAAGAAATAAATATGTTATTATTCTATTAATGATATTTTCATTACTGTTCTCTCCTGCCCTCCCCACCCTTTACCCACTACATAATCTAAATAGAATGTCATTGTTTAAACAAAGAAAATAATAAAAGAAGAAGGAAAAAAAGGTAAAGATAAAAATGTATCAAATTACTAACCTTACTTTTTTCAGAAAGAAAACAAATCGAGTCACAGCCTGCCATTAAATCCTCAGGCATTTTGACTGGTTATGAAACAAAACATTTCTTTGCACATAGAGAATAACTTTGATTAAATCTTTTCCAAAATATTTGTGGCTTTCTGGAAATGCAGGAACTATATTCAAAAAGATTAATAATGAACTAAAATGATGAGAGAGAAAAAAACATATAACAAATCATTTGTTTTTAGTCTCTTCTTCTTCTCTGAAGTCTTCCAGGAAGCTTCAGTTGCCAATCTCTTTAATGAAGAACTAGCCCATTCCATTTCTTCTATTTTATCCAAAATCCTTTTTCTTTGACAAACAGTAAAGCAGAGTCTAAATCATCGAAGACCTTAGGACCATCAGGAAGGAAGATTTTAAGCTTGGCAGGAAACAGAAGGTATGTTTTAAACTGTGCTTTTAAGCTCCCTTATTAGTGGCAGAAAAACTTTTCTTTTAGCAATTACCATGGAAGAATAGTCATTGTCAAAACGCACAGTTGTCTCATTAAACTTAACAGGAGCTTTAGCCCAAGCAGATTTAAGAACCATCTCTTTATCAAAAGATGATAGAAATCTAACTATAACTGATCTAGGATAGTTTTTGTTAGAGTTAGTATTAGCTATAGATCTATGTGCTCTTCGATACCAAAAGAGAATGCTTCTGGTAAATCTAAAGTTTTAGGGAGCCATGTTGTTAAAAAAGAAGTAATATTGTTACCTTCAATATTTTCTGGCAGTCCAAAAATCCTAATGTTATTGCGCCTAGATCTATTTTCCAGGTCATCCAGCTTTGTTTGTAAATGTGTATTTTGTTTCAGCAGAAACTCAATGTTGATTTCCTGTTCTTGCATTTTATTTTCCATGTCATTCACAGCTTCTTCTATGCCTGTCATCTGGATCTTCTGTTGTTGCAGGTCCATATGTAACAAGTCTATTTGTTTTGTAGTTTTTTCTATGAAAGTGTCTATTTTAGTATCCATAATATCCATCTTAGCAGTAAGTTGCTGGACTATAATTATCAGAGGCGGAAGTTCTTTCTTGATGCTGGAGTCTTGAGAATTTGTCTTACTGGAACTCATTTCAGACTGATAAACTGACAGGAAAATTTCCAAAGTAATTTCTGACAGGAATATTATTAAGATTTCCTTTCTTTTTTAGATATAGTTCAAGAACTATATAAAACAAACATATTTAGAAAGAAAATTACTTCAAGAATTAATTTTTTAAGTAATTAATTCCTGTCAATGTAATGAAATTGGTGGAGCTGAAGAAATCTGCTGCTATCCTGTGTTCATCCTTGGCCACGCCCCCTCCCTATATGGATATTCTGATGATGTCTCCATTGATGAAAGTGCTTAACTGCAGATTTACTTTTAACCTTTTTAATTTTTAAATAAAATCTGGAAGTTATGTGTGTGGCATCTAATTTGTTTCTTGCACTTCTTGCATGGTTACTGGTTTTCTTTGGACTGCAACACTCAAGTCTGTGGTTCTAGGTGTGGTTTGCAGTTGAAGTGTAAGAGATGGACCAACATAACAGCAATAGTGACTTACTATAGTCACAGAGTCACAGGATGTTACTCATAAGGTTCCCTATTACGTTGTCAAACTTTTAAAAGTTTGAACACTATATGGTCAAACCCATATGTTTGAACTTTTAAAAGTTCGAACATGTTAACAGAGATCTCCATTCAGTGCGGAAAGGGAAGACTTCTCTTTACTGCACTGTAGTGCAGTCTCAGATTTGGTATATTTAAAGAGTGGGGGTGTGGGGGGTGCAACTGTTTTAGGTACGTTAAGCACATTAGGTAGTTTTTTTGTATTTTTTCTGTTTTTTACAACATTATATTTTATACTCAAGTCATTCATTCAGGTATTTTCTCTTAAGCAAGGCTGTATAATATGTCATGAACCTGGGGTGTGGTTTAGTTGAGTTTAGAGGTGTGGTTTGTGATGTCACTACACATGGACTTTAGTTCACAAGATTTAAAAAGCTGTTGGAACATTTTTTATTTGTCTGATGAAGTTACTAGTTTGTTTCAGGGACAAAAGTGCTAACCTTATACTGCTGTATAAATAAAGTGGATTTATCGCTTGTGAAGTCCTTTGGCCTGAATTTGCTTTTCTGTGGATTATTGGTTTGTTCCTGTTTTTTTTTTGGTTTTGTTTTTTTCTGTTTTTTATTTTTGTCATTTTCAAAATTTTAAAAGTTCGAACATATGGGTTCGACCATATAGCGTTCGAACTTTCAAAGTTTTCATAACGTAATATGAACCCACTCATAATACCATTAATTTTTTTGCTGCATTGGAAGTCAGTAATTTAAAAGAGGAGCTAACCAGACTGATTGAAATGATTTTGTAAGCTCCCCAGCTTAATGGTGAGAGACCTGTTTCAGCTCCCACTCAGATTTGGGACTCATTCTGGTTTCTCTGCTGGTGGAGAACATAATAGTATTAGGAATTTTATCTATGCAGGTGGGAATGATAAAACTACAACTTCTTTGAACACAGTGACCGATTCATACCACCTGGCCAGTTTTCTCAAACATAGGAATGTGGACAAACATGTTTCTATTTGCATGAGGTTGAGACTTTACATGGTACTGTGGATTTTACTTGTGTATATAGTAACAGTAACAATCTTGATAATACTTTCAATTTCATGACCTGGGTAAACAGGACTTTTTCATTTTCCAGTGGGAAGGATGGCAATATTTTGGAATGTTTAGATGAATGCTCTAATTGTAGTAGCCTCAAGGAACTTATTTTTGATTTTGAGGAAAAAGTTGTTGCAAATTAAAAACTTACAAATGGATATTGCGTATTTGAGGGACTGTTTTGTGTCTAAAGCTTAACCACAAGGGCTTAGAGTTTTTAACTATCCAATTGGATTAGACACTAATGACGTTAATGTTTAATGATTTCATCAGTATGTCCGATCCACATGGTTTTGAGTTTATAGAACTAATTATCAAAAGGATCACAAAATGTGTGACTAGTCTGCTTGCAGAAGTGGATCAGTTGAGTTTGATTATTCAAACTGATTTGCTTTTTGAAAATTTTAGATCTATGTTTTCTACTGTGCTTCCTAAGACAGACAAAAAATGTGATGAAACTTTGAAAATGAAAAATAAGAAACTGTATATGGATGTGGAAGAATACAAAAATAAGATTGCTTATCTGTTCCCAAGGGAAGGTAAAATTACTTACTTAGCTTTTAGATCCTCTGATAATGAATTCCACACATTTGATACAGGTTATGGGAACCTATAGAACTTCCTCAGCATAAGGGTGTAGGTGAGAATACAGGGTGGGATATTAACAGTGATATATATTGGAACAATGGCAAGAAGAATTTCAACAATTATATGGATTTTCCAACTCTGCAGACATTGGAGAGGATGGCGAGTCAGATAGGGCAGATCAGGGATAGAGTACCAATAAGGAATGTGAATGGGAAAGTACACAATTATCAAGGCTATCCAACTCAGAAATTCATGGAGCCAAAAAGGTAGAAATGGCAAAACATGATGAGATAATTCATGAAAATTATGATGGTATTATTTTATCCTATAAAGGGCTTCTCATTTTTAATTACAGTCACTAGCCTATTACTAAAAATTATTTCTCATTCTTTGAAAAAAGGTCGAAGTTTATTCCATAAGGTGTTTTGACCCAGCAGACACACTGATTGAACTTAAATTGTACATTAGGAAACTTAACATTGTCATCGCATTCAGCAACAATGAGCTTAATGATGAAGGTAACATGCATAGCGCCAAATTGAAAAGTAAACATCAGTTCAACCCACCAAAACATCCATTTTAGCTGCTTTTGAAAAAGCATGTATTTATGATAGTAATAGTTTGGTTAGTAAGCATAATAAAAGGTCAGGTTACAGCCTTAGCAGAGAGGAAAGGAACATTTTAGATTTTATGGTTAAATATAGGACAATAAGCATTATGAAACTTGACAAAGGTGGTGGGATTGGTACTTGTGATTCTTTTGATTATGTGGGTAGTATGTGTAATATTTTGCATCATTACAATTGTTATATTCAGGTGTCCAGTAATCAGGTCAATATAGCTTATTGAATTATTGACCTAACTTTAGAGGAACTTGACTGGACAATAGAATAAACACTGACTTATATATATATATATATATATATATATATATATATATATATATATATATATTTTTTTTTTTCTTTCTTTTTTTTAAAGGTGGCAAATCCTTTCATATCCACCAGTATATTGTGGTCCCCCCTTACAGGCCAATTGTTTCAGCCCAAGGTTCAAAAATGCACCCACTTGTTATTTTTGGTGATAAGTGTTTGAAACCTATTTTTGACAATCTTATTTGATAAAGGGCTTTTATAATTTTCTGGGAAGCTTAACCCCTGACCTGTGGAAACCCAGTCTTGGATTTTTAACAAAAGATGTGGTAGATCTTTTTTTTTCTATCCCAGTGGTGTAAGGGCTTTCATTTTCTGATGATATCTTATTTGAATGATTTTTTAACAAAGGACAATATTAGGTTGCCTTTATACTTTACCACCTTGTTTTTGGAGAATAATTGCATCTGTTTTGATGGAGACATTTTTAAGTAAGTTGAAGGATTTGGTATGGGTGCCACATGTACTCCTTCATAAGCAAATTTGATGTTATTAGCATGGTGGGATAAAGCCCATGTTTTTAGTTTAAAATGTTTTAAATATTGTATCTTAGGTTTTGGGATAACATATGCATTTTATGGGACAGTCCTGATGAAATTGTTAATGAATTTATTAACCATTTGTATAATTCTATCAGTTTTTTTTTAAAAGTTACCTATAAGTTTGAAACTTAGTTAAGGGGCAGAGTATTAGAGTGGCAAGAATGACTTCTACCATGGAAAACTTACAAATAGAAACGATAAAAGTGTAAAAGATGTTTGTCAAAAGATGGTACCTGAGATCAAGGTCTGATTAAATCAGGAATGGAGTGAGGAACCAATATGGGACTAAGTATAAACCCATGCTATATATTGGCCTTATAGGACAAGAGAATGACCCTTATATTGACATTAATTTGTCCAGTAAATTGTGTAATAGTTAACAGGGTATTAAAAATATTCTAAGGCAAAACTGGAAAATTTTTGAAAGGAATTTTTGAAGGGATTTATAAAAGTTGCCTAATTTTAACAGATTATTAGAGATGACCAAGAATATAATAGCAAATGGTAGAAATGTATTTATTTATTTTATTTATTTATTTTACATTTGTAACCGGGTTAGTCTGGCTGAGCTTTTGGCTCATTTCAGCAGAGAACTGGGGAGAAAAGCTCCTCAGGACTAGAAAGCAATTTATTACATTTTAGTAACATAGTAGTAACAATCAGCTATAGGATCTTACAAGCAGAAATAATGAAGGAGCAATGAAATGTGGCTCTTGTAATTTTTCATGTGTGGTAATCGTGCCTCTATTGGATTAGGTTATTTAGCTAAATGTTCAGGAGGTTTATGTTTTCATGTTGCTCAAACCTGTGCTCAAGTTAATGGCTGCTAACTTACAGTTGTACAAAAATGGTTTGATGTTTAAAAAATGTATCATTAATTATTATTTATAAGAAAATTCACTTATTTTATATTGGCAAATAGGATTTTTTATTCATTTATTTTTATGGTGTGAACATTTTGTTATGTCTATCTGTCTGAAAAACATTTGTTTAAGGATTGAGGTTTCTTTAAATTCAGTGAGTATCTTCGTGCACATAAGGCTATGACTGTGATGAAGGGAGACACTGCCAGCACAGCTATCTGGAATTTTGTAAATAATTATATGTCATTCGTGAATATCAACATGATTTATATAAGAAGCTTGTGTTACAACTGTATTAGAACTGTATGTTATGTGTATATCAAACTAATTTGTACAGACATGTGTGTTGAAAAGGTATTTTATAAAGTGTTTGTGTTTGAAATGTATCCACAGTGTGCCCTACTGAAAGAAAACAGAAATGTACATGCACTATTGTAACTGTCTAAATGTATATATTTTAACAGTGTTAAATTGTAATATAGGACATTAACTTCAGTCTGGCAAATTTTTGGAAAATAGCTGAAATTAAATTACTTTATACGCTATGCCATAAAAGATGGTATCTTTTAGTGTTTGATGCAGCTAGAGACACAGCGTCTGTGCTGAAAAGTTTTCTGTATTGTCTTTATGGTGAATTAATTACTAGTCTTGAAAGCATGAATCAATGCCATTGTTTTATGACTTCCAGCATCTGCCAAAGATCTGAAGTCTATGTAATTTCACAGGTAGATGCTAAATACTGCCAGCTTCCAGCGGGGCGGGGGGGTTTGCCTAGGAAATAGAGACAGATGACAATAAGTGATGTCAGTCTGAAAGCTATTCCAGCAGTGATATTTGAGATATTAATTTGAAAAGTCTCTTAGTGAGACAGAACATTTTGCATTATGTCTTGGACCTTACAACAATTAGAGGATCCATTAACACATCTGCCTTGCTCTAATAGTAAGTTACTAGGGAATAGTGAATATAGTAAAGCTTAGTTTAGATGTTTTTCTTTATTTATTTGAGACTGTCCTGCAATGTTGTTTTAAATATTTCATGTGGTTTTGAAATCTGATGGCACTGTGAATATATATATATATATATATATATATATATATATATATATATATATATATAGTATTGACTTGTTTCTTCTCTTATTATTTATTATTAAATATATCTAAACTTTTCATTGTGGCTGATCTGTGTAGAGATATTTAAGTTTTGAGAGTATTTTCATGTTTATAAAGTGACACTGTGTGGGCCGCTCCTAAAACCCTTGCTCTTGGTCAAACTACCATTTATGTTGCTGAATTAAGCACTTAATTTCATAGATGGGTGAGTGGGTGATAAGTCACCACTTTTGAAGGCTGGAAGACCTTTTGCTGAGGGAACAAACCCTTACCTCTTTGCCTGAGGACATGAGAACTTGGTTGGCAAATAGAGAATGCAATACCACAGATGATTTGGGGAAAAAGGGAGACCTATACATACCAAGCAGAGCATCACTGCACAGTAAAGGGATACCTAGTACTGCTCATGGGTCTAACGGAACCATGGTGGGTGGCCTTAGCTGCCCCAACAAAGTCGAGCAGTAAGAGGGAAAGCCACTAGTTCAGGTACACAGTGAGGATCAAGGGTTAACTTTTGAATATTTCCTGTGGTTTTGAACTCTGATGTCACTGTGAATGTATATCTAGTATTGCCTTGTTCTTTCATTATTTATTATTAAATATATTTAAACCTTTCATTGTGGCTGATCTGTGTAGAGATATTTAAGTTTTGAGAGTACTTGCATGTTTATTTAGTGAAACTGTGTGGGCCACTCCTAACAGCCTTGCTCTTGGTCAAACTGCCATTTGTATTAGTATTAATATTACACAGCAAAATTGGACACCCTTTGTTAAGGGCCTTAAAGTAGCTGGTAAAGGGTTCTGGTGGCAGTGAATACCACCTTATTGTCTGAGCAGAAGGGAGCATAGCTAGTAAACCTGTATGTGTGTGTGTGTGTGAGTGTGTGTGTGTGTGTGTGTGTGTGTGTGTGTGTGTGTGTGTGTGTGTGTGTGTGTGTGTGTGTGTGTGTGTACATGCACACAAAACAAATCTCCAAATCTCTAAGAGTGTATGTGACTGGTACTTGGGCAGGGACATGAAGCATTGGTTGGACAGAGAGAGTGTGGAAGACTTGGCTTGGAACCCTGGCTAAGGACTCAGATCTATAGCTGTGCAAGTGAGGAGTCTTACTGGGGATCTGGAGAAACAGGAGAAAAACATATCCAGACTGTTTGTGGTCTCTGTGTGCTCTTAAGGGAAATTGCACTTGTTGCAGAGAGTTGCATTTGGAAATACTGTTTGTGTACCTGTCATCCTCTCAGTGAATGTCCCCCACTCTTGCCAGTGGTGAAGATTGAGGCTCCTTGATTACTGATCCAGTGGTGGGGCATCACAATGATATACCTATAAGGATATTCTGATGAAGTCTCTGTTGAGATAAAATCACTTACTTGTATATTTACTTTTAACTTCTGTAACTTGTTAATAAATAAAATAAGTATCACTTACTTGTATATTTCCTTTTAATGTCTGTAACTTTTTAATAAATAAAATAAAAAAATAAAATAAAATAAAATAAAATAAATAAATAAATAAATAAGACAAAATACATAATGCACCAGTTCAAAAAGCTTTACTGAATACAGCAACCACTGGTACCTTGGCCTTTCGCCTTCAAAGGATACATAATCACAAAAACAACTCCTATGTATACAGGTGGATGCCTACCTCATTAAAACCAATTAACCTTTTTCAAATTATATTTAAAGTGCCCAACAACCTTTATGAAATTATTTATGAAACATCATTCATGAAAGTTATTTAAATTTGCATGTATTTATTTATTTTTGTATAAATGTTGGTGCAGTTTAGTAGTATTTGATATGTTAAGGTTGTTGGGCACTTTAAATATAATTTGAAAAAGGTTAATTGGTTTTAATTAGGTAGGGGTTCACCTGTAGTAGATATATATATATATATATATATATATATATATATATATATATATATATATATATATATATATATTATATATAATATATATATATATATATATATATATATATATATATATATATATATATATATATATATATATATATATGTATGAGCTGTTTTTGTGATTATGTATCCTTTGAAGGTGAAAGGCCGAGGTACCAGTTTTTGCTGTATTCAGTAAAGCTTTTTGAACCAGTGCATCAAGGAATCTGTCTTATTTTGTTTTTTGTTTTTTAATTATTTCTGCACATTTTTTGGTGTTTGCCATGTCTTTGGACAGAGCAGATGCAGTTCCAGGGGTATTTAGAACTTCAGTGGATGCTAATAAGTTGCTTTTTGCTGAGTTACTTAAAGAACGTGAGGCCAAGCTGGCAGACCAGGACTTGTGGCTAACTAATGGTGAGACTGATCATAACATTCATTTTGACCAGCTTGAGAGACTGATGATTAAAGAGCTTAATTTATATTTTGATACTAAGCTCTTAGAAAAATATCTCAGTTTAAATATTACCCCAAGGGGTTTGAGGGTTGACAAGCTTCCTGCTTGGGATTTTAATGAAGAAGGGCAGGATTTATTGGAATGAATGAAGCAGGTTTCCTTGGAATGCACTTTGGGTTGGCTTCATATTTTGTTGAAATGGAGCTGCAATGAAATTGGCTAATGAATTACCGAAAGTTTTTTTTCTGGTAAAATGAGTGACATTAATCTCAAACTTGAGAAATCGGTGTCAGAAGTGGTTAATTATAAAAAAAGAAGCTGTTCCATGATCTGAGTGATTTTTGTAGTGGTTTGGTGTATGCTTGGCCATGTAAACCACATCATGGGAGGTCCAAGAATGCTTTCAGGAAGCTGGGTGAAGGTTTGGCAGCCATGTGAGATTTGTCAGCTTCTTCTTTGGATACTATGTCCAAAAAGAGTGTTTCCTTTGAAACCATTGAGGATGAGGTATTGTCATATTCCTCACAACAACAGGAAGGTTCTCCTTGGGGCTATCAGGGAAAGGGCAGGAAAAATCATGTCAAAGGAAGAAAAGCTTAGTAGAGTCCTTGGTATCTGCTGGTGATGTGTGCTTGAAGAATCCTTCTAATGCAGTTGAACTGTGTGTTGAACTGGACTCCAGTTTGTATTTACCATATTCATATGGTGCATATAAGTCTAATTTTATTTTGAAAAGCCAGAAAGGTCTTGAAATTGGGAATTTGTCTGATATTTGTCTTACTTAATCTGCTTTAAAGCTTCTATGTAAAGGAATAAAATGTGTTCCTACTAAGATATCAAGACTGGCAGACGTATTATTGAAAGTTAAAAAAATTTGTAGGAAATTGCATTAAATTGTTTACTTTCATAGAAAAAGATGTGTTAATGATTGAGCTGTTACTTGTGATATTGTGGATGATGACCCCTTGTTAAATGTTTCCATTTATGATTGTAAATTGCTTGAAGAAGAATCAGAAGGGTTAAATGACGTAGGTTTTAATACTGGCTATGGTAGACTTATGGTTCCTGGCCTATAATTTGTTAAATTTTGAGGAGGATTATGTTAAATTAGATCACAACCCTGTTGTTGCCTTTAATGCCAAATTTCTGCAGTTATTGGAAAGGAGTGAAAGACTGGGTTTCCTGACAAGGGAAGATGTTAGAAAACTGTTTATTCTGAAGCCTTGTGACCCTATATTTTATGTGTTACTTAAGCTGCATAAAGATTTGTTAGACCCATTTGGGAGACCTGTTGTCTCTGGGGTGGGCTCTTATTTGCAGAATGTAGGGATATTTTTGGATTCATTGCTGAAGAAATACCTGCTTAGGGTACCAGTGTATGTTACCAATACCCAGCAGTTATGTGAAGCAGTTAGTCAAATACAATGGCAGGAAGGTTACTATTGGAGTCTGGTGGATGTTAGCTCATTATATACCAAAATTCAGTTGAGATGGGGTTTGGATGCTTTTTGAGACATAATGGGTGAGGGTCCCCAGACCGCTTTTGTAGTTAGGTTGCTTGAGTTTTGTTTGGCACATAATTATTTCAAATTTGGTAATGAGATATTTCTTCAACATAAGGGAACTGCAATGGGTGCCCCATATGCTCCTGCATATGTGATCATTTATATGGGTTACTTTGAAAAGAAGTTCATTTTTGGTTCTGAATTTTATAGGATCCATGTGGTCATGTTTAAACGTTGCATTGATGATTTAATTTTTTTATGTAAGGAGCATCCTTCAAATTTTGATGAGTTTTTTTCTGAGTTGAACATGCATAATTATGGGTTAAAATTTTCTATGTTGAAGGGCAGTTCTTCCATTCAGTTTTTGGATGTGGAGGTTTATTTGGATGCTGTGAGTAGGATTCTGTTTAGACCATTCATGAAGTCTATTGAGGTTAATACCTTTTTGCATTCTGATAGTATGCACCCCCCCCCCACATTTAGTGGACTCATTGTCTCTTGGTAAATTTAAGAGAATTGCCAGAAATACTTCGGAGGAGAGTTGTAGGGCTACATTTCTGTTGGAGGTAAAAGAGAGGTTATTAGAAAGAGGTTATAAAGAAGAAAATTTGGATCAGGCCCTGGTTAAAATAGTTGGAACCCAGGAGTGTTGTGTTTGATGAAAGAAGGGATGTTGGTAGAGTTGGTGCTGGGTTTTGTGATGGTAGTGAGAGGGATCTATACTTTGTCTCCAGATATTCTATGTTTTCAGATGCAATGAGAAAGGCAGTTTTGGACTTGTGGTACATTGTGAGCAGGGATGAGTTAGTGGGACATTTGTTCTCCAGATTTGTAAAATTTTCTTAAGGGAGATATGCGAATCTAAAGGAACTGTTAAACATGGCCCTAGCCAATGTCCCACAAGACTCTGTTGGTGCATTTGCCTGTGGACATTGTAAAGTATGTATTTGGATCAGAAACATTTCTGGTATTGGTATTAATGGGCAGAAATTTGTTTGTAAAGGAAGGTTTAATTGTAGTTCATGTGAGGTGGTGCATATTGTGGGGTGTGGTTTTAATTATGTAGGTGTTCACCTGTACATATAGGAGTTGTTTTTGTGATTATGTATCCTTTGAAGGCGAAAGGCCGAGGCATCAGTGGTTGCTGTATTCAGTAAAGCTTTTTGAACTGGTGCATCAAGCATTCTGTCTTATTATTTTTTTATTAATTTTGCAAATATTTTGGTGTTCATCATGACTTTTTAATAAATGCCGGAAATTTTGTGTGTGGCATCATGGTTACCAGTTTTCTTTGAAGTGCAATGCTCGAGTCTGTGGTTCATGGCTGGGGGTCTACAGTCATAATGATTACTACTTTATGTATCACATATGTTTTGGTATACCTAGCACTATGCAATATTGTGTGAGAATTAGATGGATCATGCCACTCTTTTAACCAAATTACAGACAAACATATACCTTGCAGCAATAAGATGTTGTAATTACTTCACATAGGTGAAGTCACATAGCTGTAGTAAGGCTTCCACAATCCATGTGATTCATACTCATTTTACATAGATAGCTGTTCAATTCCAGCAAGGGATGATATTATGTAAGTGTGCTGAAATGACACAATCCACCATTGCATCAATTCATTTGTATCCATGTTTATATTGGACAAACAGCTTTTAACATATTTTGTGATTTCATGGCAGTGAAACAGGTGTTTTGGGGTTCTTGTGGTGCAACTGATCCTGTGGAAAATGCAGTACAGAACAGTACAGATAGAAAACAGTGGCTTGGCAAGCAAACATTGATAATGGACTGATCACAGCTGTGTGAACATTGACAGAGTTACCTCCCTTTCATCAGCCTGACAACTTTATATTGTAGAAATTACTATCAAAAGTGCTTTCTTACTTTACACCTTGATATCTATTATTTGTGACAAGCTCCATTACTAACTCAGAATGTGCAGTACAATTGGCAGGGCTTTGCATCTGGTAACCTCTGATAACTGTGTCAGGCAGGAGTTGCTTAGGCAAAGGAAGTTGCAGTGGTACAGTCATAGGATCAAGTTTTTGCACTCCAAGTTAGGGGAGCCATTTGCATTACAATAGGAGACTGACATGATCCTTTCAAGGGTGTTCTTCGTGATACAACTGCTATGCCTATTTCTGTGGCATTAATGGTTGATATGCACCTTTCTGAGATCTGCCCTGGCATGCATTTGAGTCTGGCCATGTCTGTCAGTGGTTGCTTACATGCATTAGCAATTTTCTAAATACTAATGTTCTGTATTCTAAATACTAATGTTCTGTATTGCATACCTTCAAAAACATTTATGTATTACTGTAACTCTTTGCTCATAAGCTTTATAGGACATGGGGGCTTATATAACATTTCCTACTGTATGGCATGCTGCAAAATCATCAGAAAGTGTGAGTGGGCCTATGTTATGAGACTTTCTTGTGTGTTTGTGTTGTTTATTTGATGTTATGATGGTGTTTGCTGTAATTCCTTGTGAGCATGTCCGGTATAAGGATGTAGTAGATGCACACCATTTACAGAAGAGACCTTTAAGTAATGAATGTTATGATATAGTTGTTGTCATTTATTGTTTTTTTTTTTGTGAAAACTTCCTTGAATTAGCCTCTGTTATGTTGTCTTTGCCAACATCCTTGCAATGAAGTTAGTGAACTATTTTTCACAGGCCAGTGTACATTTGCTGTATGTGTAATTGCATCTAACAGGTCAATTACTGATACACATCAGTGATTCTACTGAGTGTATTATATGTTACTATAGTGTCATAAAGTTACCATTGTTTTAACCCAGATCATTTCAGAGCTAGATATACATTACAATATACTGCATTACATCTGTAATTTAGCACACTCACATCAGGTATGACGCACATCATAGCATTGCTTATAGTAACATAAATGCATCACAGTCACAAATAATGATAGCCCGACATTTGCACCAAAAACAATGCCCATTGCTGATGTGTTAACAGCATAATGTTGGCATGCACATTTATTTTAGTCATGCCTTGTGTGGGCTACCTATCCATTTGTGATATACACAAAACTAAATCCTAATCAAATCAATATGCATCATGACATTCAGAAACACAACTCTTTTGTCACTGCACTGACTACACTTGACTTATACATGTTCGCATATGCCACCTTAGCATGACTCATTTTATATGTATGTATCTCACATCCACTATAGTTAGACAAATGGTAATATGTATATCAGATAATTATTCTGTTTATATCCTGTTCAATGTGCACATCTGTGTTATGTGTCAAGTCCTTCTACATTTTGGCATATACTTACAAAGCATGCATGCATATACACTCATTAATTTTCTAATGTTTTTGACATGCAGGTTGCTTAACAAATGCTTTTTTTTTCATCACTTAATGACATTATTCTGATGACTGCACAGGTGATAGTGATTCATCAAAATATCCACATTGTCATAGGCAAGTACACTGCCCTAAAAATGTTAGTATTGTTTCTTTCATATACATATGACAATGACAGCCTTACAATTCTTTAACCTATATGTGTGTGCTCTAACAACAATCCTGTGGATGTAATTTATTAACTTTGATCTCTCCCACAGTATACATTCCATTGGCAGAGTACAATACACCTGCCACACATGTAGCTAAGTATTCTAAGTGCAATCATGTGAGTAACAAAATATTATTGAGCCAGCACTGGGCATGTATAGCGACAACCATATGTTGATATTTTTTGACTGTACTTATATTACATCAAATGACAAAGACATGTCCCATTCTGATTTGCATGACACAACAACTGTAAGGTTCATTTATTCATATTAGTACATGATGAAGTGGGTAATACAGCAGTACTGTCTGTTACCACTGATAACTTTCTGTATACAGCTCTGATATGCAATAATTGCATTATATAATCATATCCCCTCATATGCATACTGTCCTTACTGTTATTGGAACTCAGTATTTTATTAACATTTATCACATTTACTCACCTTTATTACACTGTTGCTTTGTATCCCTCTCACATCCTTTGTCAGCATGTCCATTTTAATTTATGCAATCACATTTTAATTATATGAGCACATTTTCTATGTTTAGTGACATTAAAATTACACTTTTTAGGGGAGCATTTACTTGGTTTATTTTCTTCTGGTGTCTGAGTAAATGAACTGATCTAAAACTGAACCTTTTGAGCAATGAAAGAAAACAGCAGAAAAGGACAGTAACTACAATTGTATGCATGCCAAAAAATTATTTTTAACAAATCCACAGAAAGCACCAAAAATGTAATGAGTGAAAAATAAAGAACTATGTCGCAGAGCAAAGCTGATTTTTTTATGATTTGCATCATTCTATGATCCAGTACTTCATTTTTTGTGTCTACAGTTCCCTCTTACAAGATAAGCTACATGCATACAGAGTCAGTTATCCTATATGTATATCTATCTATCTATCTATCTATCTATCTATCTATCTATCTATCTATCTATCTATCGATCTATACACAAGTTAAAACAATTCCAGTTGCTGCAGTCTTTTACTCTGATGTAGCCTTAAAGAAATGTACATGGCATGTGATGCATTACTGAGTTCAAAAAAGACTAAACTTAAAACTGTTCCTGACATGGCAATGTATGGTTAGATTTGCTTAAAGCAAGAACTGGGACAATTGTTATTGCAATTGCCAGAGTTTGCACTGGACAATGTTCATTGTGTAGTGCAAGAGCTCATTGCTAGAAGGTCTGATACAGTTCTTGCATATGACTTGACAGATAAACAGTTGCATTTACTGGTCAATGCTTTAAAATTCTCTTGGTACAGTTATTTTGCAAGAAGGCAAACTAGTAATATGTGCACCAAGATTCTAAAAAAAAATGTATATAGACAGAAAAATAAGCTATTGGCGTCTTTTGTGGTTGTAAATCAAATCACACACACACACACATATATATATATATATATATATATATATATATATATATATATATATATATATATATATATATATAGATAGATTCACTTTATAATCCAGAAATCCTGAAATATCAAATTTCAAAATTTCGAGATCATATAGCTGAAACCTGACAATCCCGAAACCCCAGAAGCGCAAATTTTAAAATTGTGAACACTACACTAACCATACACCACACACATACATACACACAGCTTCCCCAACACACAAACACTCAAACCTACACTACATACAAATGGAGGGGCAAGCCCCCCTGCTCCCCCATGTGGGGGGCTGTGGCCCCCACCCTCCCACTTATATATACTAACTGCACGGTCGTACTACACAGACAAACACACAAAAACATCACCATACAAGCTACATTCCCCTCGCACACACAGATCATAGTAACCAAACACACTGGCACACACTAAAGCCCCTAACCAAAACCCTTAAACATAAATACTTACCTGAACTTCCTGATATCCCTTCACACAGCGCAACACCAGAAGCACTACTTCAACATCTCTGTACTTCAGGATTTTGAAATTCGCACTTCTGGGGTTTTGAACTTTTGAGCTTTCGTCTTTATAATCTCGGGATTCTGAAATTTGGTATTTCAGAATTTTGGGATTATAAAGTGCTGATATATATATTCATTTATTTAGAGGTCTATTTCAAAACTCCAGTTTCCACAAATTTGAAATTCATATTGTCAAGATTATATTTTAATAATATAATATAATATGAGATTGATATTGGATGGTGCAGTGATACCATTGTTGCCTCACAAAAATAGGTTCTCTGGTTCAATTAGCAGCTTGGGTGCCTTGTGTGTGGAGTCGGCATGTCCTCCCTGCTTCCATGTGGGTTTTCTCCAGGTACTCCAGTTTCCTCCCACGTTACAAAGACATACGTCTGGAGCATTTCTCCCTGGGCCCTTGCTGAAAATTGGCTTTGTTCCAAGTTGGACTTTCCTGGTAAACAAATATTAAATAAAATAATGTGATTGAATTTCAAAAAACAACAAAAATCTACTTTTTTTCCTCCCCCCTACACCCCATGCATATTATATATACCGAGTCTAAGATAGCACTACAGTGGGGAAAATGGTAAATTAGCCTGTCCTCACTGTACCACAATCTCCACTGAAAAGCTTTGAGTTTTCAGAAACTCAGTCATATGGTCACAACCATATCAATTTTGAGCTTCTGAAAACTCAAACTTCTGATAGGGATCCATATATATAGATACAGATATCTATATATTGTAGAAAACTCCAAAAGACAGACACAGGCATTTTGTACAATCAAAAAGCCAAAGTTCCACTTCATATGCAGACAAATATTCTGCAGTGTTAATAATGAACGTCTTGTAACTAAAGTAATATGGCATAATTTTATATTTCTTGCCCCTCCCTTCATTAAGTTGGTTTACGAACAGGGTTATCTTGTCAAATGTGTGACGTTTAGGATGACATGATCATGGTTCAAGACACATATTCCCTGTCAATCACATGGACTAATAGCATTTATCTCATTAGATCTATTATTTAGGGAGATAGGCACCTCATTATATCTCTTCCCTCTTAAGAGCTACCTAGGTAGAGGTTGAGGGGTCCCAACAGCCAATTTGTTCTATTGTGTTTTGAGGGTATAAAAAAATAAAATAACACCAGTATTTCTGTAGCAGATAAACCTTAAGAAAATATTTTAATGTCAAAATAATCTTCTGAGTCATTAATTCTATGTGTTAATAAAGTTCTTCCTGTCAGTGATAAGATACTATCAGATTTCAAAATAGTTACTTTGCAGGACTCTTAGTTATGTGTACTAATTTTGCAAGTCATTAAATAATGCAGTCACAAACCAGAAAGCAATACGTATAAATAATTATGGAGTAATGGATAAAAACTAAATTACAATCAGATGGAATTTTGGTAACGGTGGAAAATATCATTGTTTTACATGCCTTGATGAAGAAATATAAATCTGAAATTATCAGATGGAATGTTTTTGTTGTTTGAGTAAAGTCAGATGTAAATATTTTCTGTTTGCATTACCTTGTTGACCAATCCATTTTCTCTCTGCATTGCCTTGAAAAACAAGCCTTTAACAAGTTGCACAATTTAACAAACATAGCTTTCAACTCTGAATTTACTGCAGCAGAAACAGTACTACTCATTTACAGAAGCCAAGTGGGAACCCAAGATCACTCAGTTAAGAGACAAAGTTGTCACACCAGTATGACAAAGAGCACCACCCTGACACTGCTCTGAGACCAAAGCCAGAGCTGAGCTAATGCCAAAGTTCCAAGAGGAAAATATGTCTCTGAGAGATTCAGAGTCATACCTTTACATACAGACTCGATGCAGAAGCTTAATTTCTGAGATCCTTCAGGCTCCAAAGAAATCCTTGCTGGTTGGGTCACAGATGATGCTGGAGTCAAAAGTGACCACAACATTAGATCCAATATGGACAACCTGGAAGAAATCAACATCCCCAAACCTGGATGTCTGATTGGGATTGGAGTAGCCTTAGGCAAGGCTTAGGCAAGGGAGAGGGTCCAAAGCTCATGGGTCCAATGGGAGTCACAAGAACTCTCAACTGAATTTGGGTTCTGAGGAACTTCCTTATCATTCTGTCTGCATCGGCCTCTGCTATGCTTTTGGCAGACTTGATTGACATCAATGACGAAGATTGAAGGTGGCCTCAAAGTTCTCTGTAAGGATCTCTCCTGTAGAAAGGGGAACTGCAGGCAAGGAGAGACTGGATCCGGGGAAAACTTTGGCTCTGGCAAGGATGGAGTCTTGGAATGCACTGGAATCAGATCCGAGACATTAGTAGGATCTGAAGGCTTGGAAGTTTTTGCCATCAGAGCCAAAGACTATAGATGACATTTCTCAAGCCTTGAAATTCTGCAGTTTTTGAAAAAAACAATACATTATTCTTCATTTTGCTATGTAAAAAAAATCCATACCAAGAATGTGTTCTGGTCTTTTTGGACTGCCAAGGAAAATAATTGTTTCTCTAGGATTTTACTGTCTTAGTATATATTAAAAATCTGGCAAACATACTTTTTTATCTTTTTATTTATGTCTAGCTAGGGCACAGCAGATCTTGTCTTTCTTTCCACTTTTCGATTCCTAAGTGATCTTTATAAATACATGTCACTGAGCTCCTCAGACCTATTGATCATGCTACAATTTAACATTTGCATGTGCCAGCTACTTGACACTTCACAGATAAAATACCAGGAAGGAATACAAATAACAAAGGATGTAGATACAAGAAATGCTGTGCATAACTCTAGGAATTCCAAAAATAAGAAAACTGGACAAAGAACCAAAACAGAAGTAACTAACTGTACTGACTCAAAAATTGCTAAGACGATCAGGCAGTCAGCTTGACTGCTATCAAGATTGAAACTGCACTAGAGTGGTATGGATCTCGTATATCTGTTATCAGTAGGCAGGCATATTTCAAAGGGCTTTGAAGACTTGGAGTTGTGTAATTATGCAGATATCATGGTTTCAGATACAGTAAACTCCATGTTCTGATCCGTTAATATTAAAAGGCATTGTAACCCCCTAACCTTCACTGCTTGTTTTAGCACAGTAACCCCTAAGGAACAGGTAGCATGAAAGAAGTGAGACTCTCAAGGTCATTCCATGGTAATAGTAAAAGTGTGGCAAACCCAAGACATTTACTGCCATGTGATTTCTTTTTTCTCTGAAGTTACTAGAGTTTAGTCCTTTAAAATACATGCACATTCTGTATTGTACTAGCTATATAAGATGTTGACTATAAATAGTATTGTTGTTTACTTTGATATAATTGTGAAACCAGAATTATAAAGCGTTATTCTTCAACTTTTAGGATAAAAAATACCTTATTACTAGGCTCTGCTCCTAATTTCTATGAATAACTATACATCCTTCATTTTTTGTACTACTGTGTTTATTGCTGAGGCCATAAAACACTAAGCAAAAATGATTTACAGGAAGCTTGAGGAAAAATAAATAAATGGCATAAAATGAAAATAAAATGAGAAATGAAAGACAGAGTCCACTGCCTCAGTGCTGCTAAGAGCAGCATGAATCACTTTCTTTGCTCAAGGCTGTATTTCACAGCTGCCCCCACCCTGAGAATACAGAATGAATGTTCAACAAAGGTGTTTGTCTTTCTCACAAATAAAAGAAGCTTGTCAGCCAGGAGTATCAGTAATCATGTAGAATATTCAATGCATTTGTATACTTTTTTGTAACTCACATAAATTCTTTTCCCTAATGTAAGGATATTATTTGCAGTGGCTATGCCCTTCCATCTTTTCAGAGATGAGCATTTATCTGTCTATTTAAAATTCATTAACTGTCAAAGGCCTGGGGGAATTGTACCATTATATACAGTGAATGATAGATTCTGATACAATGCACATAAAAGTGAGGAAAAATGAATTTAAAATGCAAAATGTACGTTATTGCAAAATGAAAGAGGCAAGGTATTTGCATGCAAAGTTTGCATTGTATGTACAAGTGAATGCGTGCTCATAGATTCTAGTTTACCATTTGCCATGAGGACACATAAAATACATCTTATCATCTCTATACAATGCATAAGTATGTTATGCTGATACAGTGAAAATGCACTTAAACAAGAGTCATTTACAAAAAAAAAAATGCTGATGTTTGGCAATACTCATTTTCCAGTGAATGCTTATTTGAACCTTCAGGTTCATCTGACACTTCTCAAGACTTTTCAGAAGCTTTTTTGCTAGACACAGTAATTATCTATGACATTCTTCAGACTTTTAAAGTAATTATTCAGGTAGATAACAAAGTTCCTATGGCATTTTATGGACGCTTTCGCTGACTGCTCAGGTGGGCTTTAATGTTCTACTGATGCTTCATAGGACATTTCTAGTGACTGTGTAGGTGGACATTAAAATTCCTATTATGCTTGACAGGAACAACAAAGAATGTTTAATGTAGCTTGGGCATAATTCTTTTTTCATTGCAATACAGACAGTAACTCTCTCCTACTTCCTATGAACTAAAAATTACTGATTACAGAAACATATGGTGAGCATTACTTATAAGGTGTAAGTCACTGTCACTTAGGTGTCAGTTCCTGGATTCCAGATAATCACATATCATGTAAAAATAGAACGGTTTCACCGATAAGCTGATACTAAAGTACAGCAATTCCTACCACATGTGACCATCTTCCTCTTACACCGAGTCACAGAGGCATCTTTTCCATTAAATCTGCTGCTGTTAATTGATTTTATAATTCAAACATGGTTACTGTTTTTCTCTCAGAAGTCACCAGTGTCAGGTCTGTTTTATTTCTTTTAACTTTGATTCTGAAGTTTTAACACAGGTAGATGGTGACAGCACGATATAAGAAAGAGATACTTTGTAAAGAAACAGGCTGAGACTGCTCCGGTACAGTAGACCTCTACATTTTTTATATATTTTTAACAAGATAAGCCCAGTGGACAAAAGTGCCCCTTTTCAACTGAGTAGCTTCTGGTAAGGTGACTAGCTCAAAGTAACACATTAGGCAAATGGGGGTTAATGGGATCAATCCCTCTGCCCTTGGCAACTGGAAGCAGCTTGTTAATAACTCAGAGCCTTAACCCCCTGCACTAACTAAGAGAACTTCATAACTTATCACAGAAAAGTGATGACATTACCACAAAACAAATGATTACTTCTCAATATGCAAGTCTAAGTACAAGAATAAGCTGAAACAAATCTACAATTTACAACACCCAGGCTAACCAATAACTAACTCAGAATGAACTTAAACAGCTTATTTTGAGTCAGGCACAGTACGTAGCACATTAGCATATGATTTCCATGCCTTATAACTATACTTTGTAGTGTTGACAAGTAGGGGCATTTGAAATATAAATGGTCACAGACGGTCTGCTGAGACTTACTATGCATGTTCCTAATTCATTGTCCTTGTAAACAGCTGATGAAAAACTAGAGGGTCCATCATAAGTTTAAGGACTAAAATTATGGCAGCTTGAAATTCTGAAGATTGATTTCTAATTTGATCCTTTTTGCGATTACAGTGATGTCAAAGGAAGTACATTTAGAAATAGGGGGTATGGGGTGAATGCCCTACATAGAGATTACATGGGAACACAGCAATCTTGCACATTAGTGTTCTAAATTGTCATTTTTTTTTTTTGTTTTACAATTTTGGGAGCTTGCAGTCTTGGGCATAAAAATTATGATAAGGACCAATGCTAAAGTTCCAGTAGGACCCTGGTCTGCCTGACAAATTCATATATACAACTAGCATCGCTTACATCCATCTTATCAATCTTGTTTACTTGAAATATAAATAAGAAATCGAATGACACCATTTTATATTAGCAACAGAATCACTGGGACAGTTCTTTCTCGAACAGCTTCAAACTCACTTTCACAACACATTTCAACCACTGTTATCCACTTGCAAATGCACATAAATATCTCAACAAAATGCAGATGCTATTATAGAAGTATAACCAATAAGTTTAAGTATCTTTCTCTTTTAGTTTGAATAACTTGAAATATATTTTAGATAGTTTAAAGGAATTGTATAAAATGTTTGTGCTAAAATGTTCAAAAACTCATTTTGCATAAAGCATTATTCCTGAAACATTTCATGGGCTGCTACAAAAGCATCTGTGAATAATTCTTAAAGAAAATGTAGAAAATTACATTTAGCAAATGGGGAACTGAGATTATCTTCTGATATACAGAAGCATATAAAGTCATTAACACCTTCCCTAACATGAGACCCAAGCATGCCACTAAATGCTGATATGACTGGAGCTCACACTATGGACTAAGAATGGGCAGTGCTGGCTGGCAAAACAAGGTGGCAGAAGGTAAAACAGCTTCATTTTTCCCTTATGTCCATTCCTGTGAACTTCACCAGAGTTTGTTTTGTACTTTTGCTTTGTGTTTTGATTTTTTTCTGGTAAATCACTGAGGATTACAGTCAGTTAATAATACCAGACGTTAGAGTTTCATTCTTCTTATTGTTCAGAAAATGAATATGGATGCAAAACCCATTGTTTTATTAACATTTTAAGTGAATAAGAGCAATATTTAAAAACTGTCCCAGTTTTGATCCTTTGTCTGGTCATTCTTTTCAGATTTGTCAGGAGTTCTTAAGCAGAAGAAATGGAGAGGTATAGTACTCTATCTCAGTATCAGTAAAACACTTTATCATTACACTGTTTTCTTTTCTGTAACTGGTAGTACATGGAGCAGATAAAGCTCTATGCATTAACAAGAATATGATTGGGTCAATGATCGTAACCTCCTGTTAGTGACTTGGATGCCTAGATTCACTTTGAGACTTTTGCTCTTGAGATGAACTTCGTGGCATCCATGTCTCAAACACATAATTAGCTGGTTATGATTAGAAACATAATCCTCTATGCCATCTCCCCCACTGTTTTTGTACATACAGCCCTTTAATTATGAAGAAATCATAAAATGAGTAGTATCACCTGAGTAACTCAGATGCTTAGAGTTCATTAAATATTTAAATATATGTTTTGCAAAATAAGTTTTTCATGAGTATGCCAAAGTGACTCAATTTTTCAGTTGTATCTAGGTGTTATGACATCTCAGTGAGTGTGTAAAAGAATAAAACATTACTGAGGCTATAACAGTAAACTGTTCTGAACAGAAACAAATCAAGCAGAGCAAATTTTGAGTTTGTATTCCTAATTATCACATGCTTTTTATATTGCTTGATAACTGCTGTATATGTTATATTTAAATTATTTTTAATGCAGCATTCAGTAAAGAGATGTATGGTAGCACATCTTTCTTCTTCTTCATTGCCAATATGTGCATCATCTCTATATAACAGGAAAGCAAAGTTATACTTTCTTTATTCTACATCTCTTTGGTATATCAAACACAGGAAAATGGTTGATCATTATGTTTCAATAACATATGATTAACAAAATCATCAAAAGAATATTGAATACTCTGAAAAGAAAAGCCTAACATATAAACTGCACTTTCATACAGATAAATTACACATTTTACAATCCAGCATACCCACTATTTTTCAAAATTTAACAATACGCTCACAATCTGGACATTACTAATGTATTTAGGATAAATGTTGATATTTAACAAACAATAGACTTCTAAGAAAATTTTATAGCCTGTGAGAAAATGTTGCTTGTTTGGGACTACAAAGGTAGCAAATTGTCAAAATGTTTATTTAGCATAAGTTAAGTAAAATGGTTTCCAAATAGAAGGGAGAGGGCTTCAATGAAAAGAAAAACGTTCTTTGTTCTGTAAAGCAAATACAGCTTTTTAATGAAAAGTTGCTAATGTGTTCTGGGAAACAGAAAAGTATCCACTAGCATAGTACTACTCCCCTACTGGCATTTGGTATTTTTTTTATTTTATTTTATTTATCTTTCTTGACTGGAATAGAGGACTTATTCAGGTGGCTGTTTCAGGCTTAGCTCCAGAAAAGTGATGGCAAAGTAATAGCAGACAAAGAAGTAGTTTAAGTATTGAGGTGGGGTGCAAGTATAATTATATAAGTAACAAGCAACCAAGGACTTAGGATGCAGCTGGTTAAACATGAAACCAAAAACATCCAAAGCAAAGAATAACCGTCTTATACGGTGGAGAAAAATAAACTGTAATCATCATTAAAACCAGTGAAACATACAACAAATAAAAACAGATAAGCCCTGTCATGCCTACTCTTGGAACCTCATCAGATCTAAAATTAGATAGTCAAAAACATCATTTAAATGGCAATCAGATTAAAATCACTGCCTCAACCCACATGATTTCAACAAGGGTTTTTAAAGGAATATGCTAATTCAACACCCTAACCATAATAGCCTGCAGTTCAAGAATCCATCTAGTTGCTGCACATTCAGTCTTATTTCAAATGTCACCACCTCTGTTACCATTTTTTAAGAGCTCTAAAACAGAAAATTTAAAAGAATGCAAAGCTCCAGATTCCATTACATCTCTGCACAGGGCATTCCTTTTGTCAGATCTTTTTATATCGTATGAGCGTTCACATATTCAATCTTTAAAAGACCTACTGGTCTTAGCAACATAAAAACTTTGGCATAAAGTACAGACTGCAATATACACAAGATCACGACTTTTGCAATTAGCAAAAAATGTTAAGGGTATAAACATGCTTAGCCTCTGCGTGTACATAGGTATTCAAGTTTCTAATATATTTACACATATTGCAGGAGTTACATGGGAACTTCCAAGATTTACCTGTAATACGAACATCCTTGGAGAGGGATCTATAACAAATACATTTTTTTCAGAGAACTATACCTCCTATAGCAGAATCTGGGGGTATCACCAAGAATCTCCCAATAATGATTGCCACTCATCAAATTATAATAGTGTTTCCTGACAATATTGCAGATCAAATTTACATTATTTGAACATGTAAGAGTCATCCTAACAACATTACTAGCATTTCAGGAGATCACTCCTCCCACAGAACCACCACTGGGAAATAAAGTTTAGCAGACTGCCCCCTTTGCTGAAGTACAGTGTCTTTTACTGCTTCTATTTCCCTCACAGAGTAATCCCTTGAAACAAACTCATTACGTAACTCAGTAAATGAGCTCAGCATATTGTCATCATTAGCATTTAGCCTAGCATAGCGACAAAACTGCCATTAATGACATTATGAATACTATATCGAGGGTGCATACTACTTCGGTGTAAGAGGCTATATTTCTTACAAGATATCTTGTGAACCTTAGTATCTAATCCAGTAATCATTTTAGGTACCTTCACATCTAAAAATTCAATAACCTTATCAGGAAAGCACATGGTGAATCGGAAAAAGTTAGTAGTTTGTTCTAGGTAAGCTAGAAAATCATATACAATGTAAATAGGACCTGTCCAAATAAAAAACACATTGTCTACAAAATGCCCATAATAAGGAATACATTTCTTGAAAAAACTGCCTTCATTAAAAACATATATCAGTTCCAAATACGCAAGTACAATATTAGTGTAGCTATTGACACACATCGTGCCTATAGCTACTCCACCTTTCTGGATATAAAATGTTTTTGTCAAATACAAAACGCTATTATTGAAAATAATATCAAGAAGTGAACTAATCAGTTGTATTTGATCCAAAGAAAGATTGAAGCACCTATAGTTTGACACACTCAATACCTACATCGTTGGGTATCACTATAAATAGTGATGCCACAGACATAGTAACTAGAATATATGCAGTATCATTATACTTAACAGACCAATCAAACAAAGATGAAAGAAAGTGTTTGGTATCTCTAAGCATAGTGCTGACCTTATCAAGCAAAGGTGGCAACTGCTTCTCAATGTAAATAGAATGGGGTCTATATTATATTCTCGGAATCCGACAATGTCGAATCTGACATTGTCAACACAAGAATATCGAACACTCAGAATCTCAAGCGTGTAAACAGAAATCTCCGTAAGGGGAGATTTCCATTTACTTCAATGTAGTGCGGTTTCAGAGTTGGTATATTTAAGTAGCAGGGGGTGTGGGAGGTGCAGGGGGCTTGCCCCCCTGCTTAAACCTGTTAGGGTACTTTTTTCTTTCTATTTTTTTTGTCTTTTTATAAGGTTAATATTTGAAGACACCAACCATATGGTGTCGACCATATGTTGTTCGATGTTTTCAAACGTTGATCTTATAATATAGACCCATAGAATGGGGTTCCGTGGCCCATCCATGCCCGGATACAATTGGTCTCATGGGTGGATTCACACTATCTTTATGTATTTTTGGAAGGCCATATATGGTCATTAATGGGCAGTTTTATCCCTATGCTAGGTGAAATGCTAATGATAATAATATGCTGAGCTCATTTACTGAGTTAAGTAATGAGTTTGTTACAAGGGGTTACTGTGATACCAACAAAGTAATAATGGCAGCAACATTTAACTTTCAGTGTGAAAATTGCAGACATCTATTTATGTTAATAAGCTGAAATGGTATCAGTACTGTACTGTAGTAGTTAGGTTCCTCCGTGAAAGACATGACGGTGATATGGTATGCAAGCAATAAAATAAAAAGAAGTAACCAGAAACAGTGCATTGTATTTATGCAGGACTAATAGCACAGAGGCCAGATGAAGGAGATAATGTCATAAACTGCCATGACCACGTAGATTGGGAGTTCATTTAGCATTATAATTAAAACTTGGTAAACAATCATTTTTTCTATGGCTACACAGACTTTTATTTTGCATTACTGTGCTCATACAAAAATACGGCATGAAACAACCCTGTTTTTGTATGTGAAGAGCCATTTGAATTATTTTCTTTCTCAGGGTTTTATGAGGACCGTGTGATTACACTGTGCATGTGGTATATTAAGGAAGAAAAAAGAGCTTGATGCTGCAGGCACTGTTCAATGCAATGAACAAGTAGCACTAGGGGTGCAAGTGAGTTAAGAGATAACTGGGCTGTTGAGCCTATTTATGATGCAACCTTTTATTGAGAGCAACTCCTAAGTAGACCATCCTAAATCTTTGGGTTTTCTGTAACCATTACATTGAATATTAAACATATATTTTTATAGTTTTATAGTTATAATGGCTCTTTGGCATGTGTATATGCTGAAGATGGTGCTAACTTAACTTTTTGTTCAGCAAAATATCAGCATGTTAGTGACACTGGAATGGTGTTTCCTTAACAGAGAGGACACTACACTAGGGTAAAGCATTTGCCTATGTTTGTGAGTACCAGGCAAGTATGTTTGCACTTATAGTGGGCATACAAACTTCTCTTGGGCAAAGCAGAACACTTCTCTCCCAAAAAGAGCACTAGCTGATTTGGAATACTTATCTCCTTGAAGATGGAGTTGAATGCCAGAGGGGGAAGGGCTTGATCTTAATAAGCCCATGTCAGCAGCTTAATAACATAATATAATATAATGCAATATAATATAATATAATAAAATATAATATAATATAACTGGTAGGTAGGAGAATCCATTGGGGAATTTGTTTATGCAGACTGAAGAGAGAGGGGTGCTCAAATGGAAATGTGTTGAATTCCTTTGACAAAGGAGGAAAGTAGAGAGAGAGAAGGGTGGACGGAGAGAAAGTCTTAAAACTAGAGGGAGGCATCTCAACCTATACCATTAGGTTTAGAAGTGAGAAAAGTATTATAGTATTATGAAAAAGATAGAAAGAGGTGGTGAAAAATACCTTGTGAAACAGTATTGGTGATAAATAAGAGATTATAGGTAGGAAGTGAAATGAATGAAGTTGATAGGCATGGTTGCCTTTGGGAAGCAGGGAAAAATGTTAAAGGTTCAGTTGAGAAAGGTGAGGATTGCAATAGAGAAGAAAGTACACAGTTAAAGATATCCTGGTGATGCAGAAAGTGATAGCAGTATGAAATGTGTCTCTGATTTTACCTCATGGTTTTGCCTTGTCAGCCATAACATTTTTATTTAATGATAAATCTCCAAGGAGTACAGTCAGTAATACATGACAGATACTCATACTTCTTACTGTTTAAAAGTACTATTAACGTTTTACGTGAATTAAAATAATATTCAAAAATCATTCCTGATGTCAACTACTCTTTCTTTCTTTTTTTTTTGCCTCATTTTTCTTCTTCTACCATCCTTTATTTTACCAGTCCGGCACCCCAGTATCTGCCCTTGCTAGGCCTACCAGCTTGTGCTTTTTCCCATCCTCCAACTTAATAAAGTTTGTTGGGGCTGGTTATGGAGCTAGGAAATCTGGGAGCTTGGCACATCTGTGCATTCATCTGGGGGGTCTTTTTGCTTTATGGCCTGCCCACCCCCCCCCTTTGTGGACTCAATGGTATGATCAGGGGTGGGTGTACAATGGAGATGTGTGGTATGTCACCCCATTTCCACAGCAGCTTGGCCATGTCTCCACCATAAGTCGCTCCTGGCCACACTTAACAGTATACTATCCCTAGGTTCTACTAGGGATTGTCACAACAAATCCCATTGGGCCTGCCTTCCCACCGCAGGATGGTAACATCCATCCCTCCTTGCCAGTCTGTCAGTCACCCAAGCTGCTAAATGAACCAGTGTCATCTGGGACTTCTAAGCCAAGAAAATGTCTTGACGTCCACAATTCCTGATACGATTAGAAGTATGAACTGAATGAGAGAGCAAGAAAATATTACCCTTACTTTTATTTGTGTACAAACTTCATGCATTTGATCAGAAATTTGAAATGTGAGGTGTTCACAGTGGGTCTATATCACCAAATCAAAAGCACTGAAAAGCAAGTGGCTTTAACATTTTTTCATTGAAGTTGCTCATGTGGGGGGCATAGCCCCTCACAACCCCGCTAATTACATATACCAACTCCAAGATTGCACTACAGTGAGGAAATAGCACATTTTCTGATCTTCACTGTACACATCTTTATCTCACAATAAACACCTCGATGAACGGCATTTTTGATGTTAAAGCCATTCGCTTTCTGGCCTTTTTAATTTGGTGATATAGACCCTTCACAATCAGTAGTGTTTGAGCGTGTGTGTGTGTGTGTGTGTGTGTGTGTGTGTGTGTGTGTGTGTGTGTGTGTGTGTGTGTGTGTGTGTGTGTGTGTGTGTGTGTGTGTGTGTGTGTGTGTGTGTGTGTGTGTGTGTGTGTTTGTGTGTGTGTGTATATGCATGTGTAAAAGATAGATAGACTCTCAACTGTCCCTGATTTTCCCTCATATTTCTGCTGTGTTTGTCATAAAATGTGTGATTTTCTTGAAAACTGTTGAGGTTTACAGTCAGTCAATAATGACACTTATTTGAATTCTAGAATTCCCATCCTGAAGAAAACAAGCACTACTGCAAAACCTGTTATTTTTAGCAGCTTTTACGTATACAAGTATAAGAGCAATATTTAAAATCTGTCTCTGTGTTAATCCTTTGCACAACTCATTGATTTTGGCTTTTCTCAAGAGGTTCAGTGACGTGTGTGTGTTTGTATGTGTATGTGTGTGTGTGTGTATGTGTGTGTGTGTGTGTGTGTGTGTGTGTGTGTGTGTGTGTGTGTGTTTGTATGAGATCATAATCAGCCATCTAAAGTATAAACAGTCATTAATGTGGTTGTAATTACTGGGCACATCTGTGTGTTGGGGGGGTTGCAATGGGTTGAAAGGTGTGCATCTGAGAATTTGAAGCTGAAATATGCAATGCGGTAAACATATTTTTGCTTTCATTCAAGCATTTACATGAGGTGACATGGTATTATAATACTGGAAAGTTCTCCACTAACAGGTGATGTCTAAATCCAATAAAATATAATATGCATAAATATAATATTTATGGTAACATTATGGGCAGTGCTGAAGCAGAAGCACCGCAAAACACTTCATAGGCCCAGTTCACACAAAAATATTCAGAAGTATCAATGCAGAAATTAGATGGTCAGTAAGTGAGATGTTGTGATTTATATATTGCTGGGACACATTTCACTACTGTGTGGTATCTAACCATCACTTTGCTGGGATTTATACTTGTTTAGCTGTACATATGATATTTATGCATATTTTCACATCTTATGTAATTATCTCAGGCAGGACCACATAGCATGACAGAACAGCATTTTGCAGAACCACTCAACACAACGATCAGGATTTTCTGCTGACCACAATGCAGTGCTCTTTGAAAATGTGATTTATTTTTATATAGAATTATGATTATTTGCCATATTAATACTTCACTTAACAGTGTCCCAGATAATATAAATATAGTATGAAATGAAAGCTTACATAATGGTACAAAAGTTGTCACTGATACATGCTGTTTTTCTGCTACTAGTTTGTACATATTTATATTTGTTTTTTAAGACATTATGTAATGTCTTTCACTACCATCCCAATCTCTGTGTCATTGGGGTATTTTCTGATCCACATGTCACTGGAAGAAGGGATGGTAGACATAAACAGACTAAAAAGAAAAAGTCTCAGGTGAAATCTCTGCAAGACACCATTTTTTGCAATGACTTTCTATGACCCTCACCCTAATTTTGTCATGCAGACAGATTGCTTCTTACACTATAATTGATCTTTCTGTTTGTTAGTCTTTCCATGTCCCCAAGAATGTTACTTGTATCTAAATAGATAAAATCCACAGGAAGATCATGTTCAAAAACATGAGCTACATTGGTGTAAAACGCAGTAAAGTTACTTAGACAAGATCTTCCAGGAATGAATCCATACTGAGAAATATCATGCAGCTGTCCAGTCAGAATAAATAGAAATAATAACGTGTTTTCTCAGATATCTTCCAAGTTATGCTTGTAAGAATTATTATGTGATACTTAGAAGTGGTAACATAACTGTTGCACTTTGAAATTGGAATCACTATGGCTTATTTCCAAATTTCAGGAATATAACCACCGCACAGGGTAGCCTGAAAAAGACAAGTAAGACAGTTCACAATAATTTTTGGAAGGATCTTAGAAAATATCTATTAAGTTCACCAGGAATAGCTACATTACATCAAATAACCTTAATGCCTGAGTCAACAGTCTCTACCTCAATATTGGAGCAATCTATAATATTGCTAAAACCATTCCTTTCCATTGTGTTGCTCATAGGATTACAAATATTATCAAATTATTTACACAGAGCATTTTCAATACTGCTTTGTTCAGCAACCATTGAATTATCTACCAATAACTCCATGCTGTCAGAATATCACCCGGAACGGCAAAAATTTTAAAAAGGGCTTTGCAGCTGCCCTTCATGCAAGCAGCCAGTTTATTTTTTTAACACTTTTTGTCTTCTAAAAGCTTTTCACAGGATTTCTAAAGTTTCTGAAGCTTTATTTCACATTTCTGAGCTGGAAATTTCATCCTCATTTTCCAACAATGTTGCTTGTTCTTAAGATGTTTTTAAAGTGCCAGTGACCACCATAGAGACAATGCAAACTTAATAACCTTATGATTATGTTACTTAATCATCCATAGGAATAAATTTGCTGATTAGAGAATCAATAAAATTTTAAAATATTTTTTTCACTTATATGAAACAGATTTTTCCATATGTCACCAGTTATTTACTTCATTCTCCATAAATATTTAGTTACCCTGATAAATTTTTAAAGCAATCCATGGATCTCAGACATGCAACTTAAATTTCATTCCATCCCCAGATGATCTGAATAATCAGTATTAGGAACAACTGAGCAACCTGTCAGAAGGCTGGGATCCTTACACAACAAAACATCCAAGTTGTTCTTCTATCCATGTGATGGAATTTTAACAATTTACTTATAATCTAATAGGGGGCAGAGATCCACTAATCTCTCCAAAGTGTCTCCTCTAGCCTGTCCCAAGTTTCAATTAATGTTTGTTACATTAAGACCACTGTTAATAAATAAATAAATACCCATCCTGAATGTAGTGGTACAACTAATTTAAAAGTTTATTTTCTGTACTGTTCAGTCTTGTTGGTATATAAAAAGCAGCTATCATAATGGATTCCTACGAGGTTGAAGATTATCTGCTACAATTTCACTATGGAACTCGACTTTATATCCTGATAATGTAGTTACTTCTTTGATATGTACTGATAAACCTCCAGCAGTCCTACATGTCCTGTTTTTATGATAATCTCTAAAACCTGCAAGCTCAGTAGGACAAAATGAGTTGTTGTATCAGGTTTCTGTGAGTCAAATAACATCACAGTTGTTAGATCCTAATAAAGCTTTATATTCTACAATCATATTGTTTAAGCTCCTCACATTAATCAAAAGATAGCTGAGATCATTTCTGAGATTACATGACATGCTTATTGTCTTCTCCAGACTGTTCAAACTAAAAAGTCCTTAACAATCTTAGTAAAATGACTGCCATAAATCTCATTACCCCTACCATCTAGACGCTGACCATCCTTTGCAAACAGATAAAATCTGTCCGTTGATTTTTCCCATATAAATACAGTTGTGATTATTTCTTCTACAGATACTGCAGTCATAATGCATTGGATAGCCTAAAAAACATACCTTTGCTAAATCTTGAGAAAGACATAAAAGCACAATGCTAGTTTAAATTAATTCAAACCATTTTTCTACACAGAGCTTAGTTATTTTGTCAGTAATAAATAGTCACTGAGACAAGGTTCTATATCCCACCTCAATACTTGCACAGGAGATATTCAGCATAGTTCTTCTCCTGTATGGTACAGAGCAGCTTACTTGGACAACCACTCCTGATCCCTCTTCAACCATAATGACATCATCAAGCATCCTCTAGTGGGATGGCACAAACTGGAAGATCAGTGAATACCAAATATATGCAAAGGTAAGCATGATTCACATGGATGGGCAATGAAAACGAAAACCAGGATCCAATAAAATCTGTGTAGGCTCCATGTAGAGCCTACATGGAATGTACCTGTGTGCACTGCCATGGTTTCCCCTCGATAACATGCCATGCATATTAATCATGGCACTCTGCCAGGGAAGAGCATAGTAACAGTTATATTGATTCCGTGTAGGCAGAAGTGTTGAGGCTAGTCAGATGTTAGGGACATGGTGAAGTTGCCTGTAATGTTCCCTGCTGCACTTGAGATGTGCTATGAATTAAAAGTTTGTGTTTTAAATGTCTAATTTTTGTTGAATTATTTTTTTTAATTTAATGTCTGTGTGGCATGGTGTGGAGCACAGTAATGCCAAGAGGCACTTACACATAGACAGCTGACACCTGCCAGACATCTAAAATAGAAAACAGATGTAATGAATTATGATAGCTGTTTTTTTTTTTTTTTTAATGTCTGCATAGTGCAATGCCAAGCCGCACTTACACATAGACAGCAGACACCTGACAGACATCCAAAAATAGAAACTGGATGTAATTAATTATTTATTTCTGGTTTTGTTTAAGTCTGTTTAAGGCCATTTGTGTGGTGTGCCGAAGAAGCTTAGTAGCATATGTGAAGATACACTCGTTTGTATACTATCCAGGTAGCTAAATGAATAGAGTAACTGCCTAAAGCTGCATAAGTCCTGGGTCAAGTCCCTTGCAGACATACCATTTATTTAATGTAATCTAAATTTTTGTTTAATTTAAAAACATAACTTTTACATTTGGAAGAGCTGTGTGATGCTAAGCACTGTTTAAACATGATTAATGGCCACTTTTGTTTGCAAGTTGCTAAGCTTCGCTAAAACCTTGGTTGTGCGAGTTTTCATGATGCTCAGCTGTTTTCCACCATGCTAAGCACTGTAGTGCCTTTTTTGAATGTTACTGAATGGCATGTAAGGGTGGGAAAACAGCTTATATTAAGGGCAATAGGCGGGAATTCTGCAGTATTCATTGGAATCCATCTAATTGACAGTATGCCAGGCAGTATTGGAGAGGGTGCATGCTTTTGGGCACAGGGATGGGGTGTGCAGGAGTCCAGGGCTTTTGTTGGGCTCCTGATATACAGTTATGAACCTAGGCTGTTGTAGGATGATTACCATGGCTTAGAATGCAAGGCTGAAGTCTAGGATCGGTTGGTCAGGGATCTTACCAGTACTACTGGTATTCCCTGCACTGGTGAGCAGTGTCATCACCACTATGATGATCTGAAGCAGAGAAAGAGGGGAACCATAGACACCTGGGTCCAAGAGATGAGGGCGTGCCACAGACATATGTAAGTATTCCTTTCAGTAGTTTACAAAAATGCAAGCTGAATCTGTGCAAAACTGGTGTGCATAATGGTGCAGCTGAGAGGGCTTAGAATTTTATTTATTTATTTATTTTACATTTGTTAACTGGGAAAGTCCAACTGGATTACAAGTCCATTTTCAGTGGAGGCCCAGGGAGAAAAGCTCTGTGTGCAAAATTACAGTAAAGAATAATACAATAAAACAATAAGAGTTGCATTAAAGACAAACATGTACATTCATTGAGACATAGATGATGATCCAGGCATTTGTTTTTTACATAGATGTAGTTAATTATTTGTAATACATTGTCTATAGATAGCATATGACTGCAATTTTATGTTTGGTGACAGAAATGTCTAGTTATCCATGGGTATTGCATGAACATAGTCTGTTATTTGAGAAATGTGTTTTAAGCTGTTTTTTAAATAGGGCTAATGAGTTTGAGGCTGTAATTTGGGCAGGGAGAGCATTCCAGGATTTGGAGATACAGTGACTATAGATGGATTTACCTGCCTCATTGTAAATTTTGGTTACTTTAGGGGAGGTATTGTGTACTAGACCTTAAGGATCTGGTGGGGTTGTAGTGCTCAATTAGTTGTTAAAGGGATGGTGTTTTTTCTGCATTGTGGAGCAATTTGTGGGTGAGTGTAATCTGTTTGTACTGGAGTAGTAGTGGGAATTCGAGCCATTGTAGTTTAATAAGACTGTCACAATGGTGTGTTCTTGGGGAAGATTCTGTGGCAAATCTAGCTATCTTATTATAACAGTTGTCAAGTTTGTTTAGGTCTGTTTTGCGGAGGTTGGTCATCATGGGGGATGCATATAGTAATGTGGATAATAGATGTGTTCTGGCTATAGTGATTTTGGAGTGGTTGGTGAGGAATTGTTTGTTCCGATATAGTAGCCCTAATTTTTTATGGACTTTTTTAATGGTCTGGGAGATGTGAATATCTAATCTAAGGTGATTGTCAATTTCCACACCTAATAGTGTGGCCTGATTGGTGGTGGAAATGATGGTGTTGTTGTGTGAGGATGTTGTGAGGTTGTGTAAGAGGGGGTGTTTTTCTGTGTGGGCTAAAGATTATTAGTTTAGTTTTGGTGGGATTGAGAATAAGATTGTGGTTCGAGATCCAGGCTTCTGCTAAAGAGAAGCATTCTTGGGTTTTGTGTTTGGAGAAGGTCAAGCGTGTTGGCTGCGCATATTATGGTGGTGTCATCTGCATATTGTGCCACTGACGCGTTTGTAATGTTTGTGGGAAGTTGGTAAGTAAATAGGGTAAAGAGTAGAGAGCCAAGGATGGAGCCTTGAGGAACCCCTAATGTTACAGGTAGTAGGGGAGAGAGTTGGTTTTGCCATTTTACTGCTTGCTGTCTGCCATCTAGATAGTTTGTGAACCATGAGATAACTGGGGGGGTTGAGGTTTAGGGTGGACAGAGAGTTGATCAATTTTTGGTGACTGACCATGTCGAAGGCTTTAGAAAGATCTAAGAGTGTAGCAGACACTAATAGTCCATTGTTTCTATGGTTGTTGACGGTGTTGGTGAATGATGTGAGGGCAGTGGATGTGCTGTGGAAAGGTCTGAAACCATGTTGTTGTGGGGCTAGAAGTTGGTTATCAAGGAGGTATTTCATTAATTGCATGTGCACAGCTCTTTCTAGGATTTTTGCTAAGGGTGGTAGTATGGTTATTGGTCAGTAGTTATTGAGCTCGAGAGAGCTACCCCCTTTGTGCAATGGTGTTATATATGATATTTTCCAAAGCTGGGGTACTTTGTTCTCAGAGATAGATCTGTTTATTAGGATGGACACTGGGTAGGCTATAGCTTGAGCAGCTAGTTGAAGATATTCAGAAGGTAAATTATCAGCTGCTGTGGCTGTTGGTTTTAGTTTTAAGAGTAGTTGTTCTATGACTTTGGTTGGGACTGGGTTAAAGCTAAAGTTGTGGCTTTTGTTATTTGTTTTAGTTGGAAAAGGTAATGTTGTTGGAGTGGGGGTATTATGGTTTGGTTGGTTGCTAGCTAAGGTTTGTATAGTTTCTGTAAAATATTTGTTGAACTGAGTGGGTATATTGTCTTGGCTATTGCCTGTTTTGGGAGTAGGGGTGAATGTTTTCCCTGGTTGTAAGACTGAGTTGACTGCTGACCAGAATTTTTTTGGGTTGTTAATATGTTTAGTCTGTATCTTTTGGTAGTATGATATTTTGTCGGCTTTAATATGCTGTTTGGTTTTGTTCCTTAGTTCTAGGTACTTTTGTTTGTCTAGTTGGCTTCTATCCAGTTGTCCAACAATGTCCAGTTCCATGCCGGTAGCCTGGCCAGGCTGTGTCGTGATTGTGTTAAGTACAGATATGTTATGCTAACTGTAGTGCAATCAACAATAAAGAATAAAAAAGTTCTGCAATTAAAGAATAAACAATGCAAACTGTAGTGCAATAAATGGGCAAGGAGATGTATAGGGCAATAAATGAACAATAACAACTGTATTGCAATAAACACTAAAGAATACCAATAACAGTAAGCAAAAATGTGTACAGCAGGATTGTGGTGTCATAACATAATTGCACTAGAGCTCTAGGTATTGTATGTGTATGGTAAGGTTGCTGCAGTCAAGTGTAAAACTGTAATAACTGTAGAATGCAAAGGTAATGGCCTGAATACTGTATTGCTCAATTCATACTATGGTTCAAGGCTGTCTCCAGGCCAATGTCAGTCACATAACTCTCTTCTCCTCCCAATCCTGGAACTTTATAGGTTCATAGGTAGGTACTAGGCTATTGGCCCTAGGGCCTATACAAGCCTAGCCAAAAGGTACCCTGGCTTTCGCCAACCAAGAAAATTATGGACAGATATCATGTGTAGACTTCACAGATAATAAACAGCAGTACCAATAAAGTGTTAAGCAGCACTGTGTTTTCCAGAATAAATATGTCCTGATATTTTCATTAGGGCTATATTCATTGCATGTCTGTTCTAAGTTGCTGCAGTCAATTGTTACATTATTTGCAGATGTCCCCTGCAGTCGCAGCTTTTAGGTTCTACTCCCATGCCTGTCAACTAAGGCATGACAGCTGTCTAGTTTACTTGATGTACACAAACACACCTCTCAACTGTTATGATTTTTCATAATGTAATTACAACTTTCTAATCTGTCTGTTCCATGATTACCACATAAATGATTACCTGGAATGCAATATATTTTCAAATCCATTTACAAAACACCTTGGTAGTTATGTAAGTCCACATTATGTAAAACTGTTCTGTGTTATTGCATACCTGCATCTGTTAATGCTTGGCCCATACTGTCCCATGCTAACAGCTTGAGAAGTATTATGCATGTGCTATATTGGCTATAGAAGAATTGAAGTCACAACTAACACTGCACACCTGTAGAAGTTTTTAGTTGTACTCTGTTTAGTATTATTATTTCAAGGTAACTAATGGTATGTTTTTTTCTCTCTCTCTCTACCCCTTATCTTTTTTTAATTTATTATTGTTATTTATTATTATGATTTAATATTAACATATTTTGTTACACTGTGTGTAACTGTGGAGGTGGTATATATGGCATATTGTAAATACTGTTGCGGATATTACATAGGTAAAACGGAACGACATCTGAGGAGGAGAATATATGAACACATTAGGGACATTAATAGGAAAGATGAGAACAATGCCCTTTATAGACATTCTCTTATATGTCAGCAAGTTAATTTCAAGTTTTGGGTTTTAGAGGAAGTGGAACATTTTGAAAGAGGGGGTGACTGGGAGACTAGGTTAGAATATAGAGAAATGATTTGGCAGTTGAAAATGGATGCATGTTGTGGTAAGGGTTTGAATGACCACATCTCCATTACACCAGCCCTCAAAATATTATCTGATGAGCCAAAAAGACACAACATTTATGGTTGCTTTTACATAGAGGATGTTTTTCTCATGGTTTTGGAATAATGTTAAGTTTTCAAGAATATTAAGTTACACTTCATAATCATGTAGTATAATTTTATATTTTATATTTATATTTATTTATATTTATATATATTTATATATAATTTTATACACAATTTTATATTTTATACATATATTTATTATTGAACATCTACTGGAATATATTTAGCGCAATATATGTATTTTTATATATATATTTTATAAATATTTTTTATATATATTTTTTTATAAATATTTTATATATATATATATATATATATATATATATATATATATATAACTTTTATACATACAAATATTAGCACAACAAGGTTGAAAGTATTACAATATATTTATCCAACTTTGTAGCTTTTATTGGTATTGTTTTATGTTGTTCATTAGAACAATCTCCTATGGTACGTTCTTGAAGGGGCTTTTTTCCTGCGTTTGTGTCCTTGATCAGTTGCACAAACACAAAAATCATTTTTTGTATGAAAATTCTTTCAGGCTCAAGGTTTCAGCAATTTCTGTTCTTTGTTACAAGGGGAGAATATGTCTTTAATACTTGTTAGAATGATTTGTATGGCCAGCCAATGACTTTTTGTTTCTTTTTATTACTTATTATTATTTAATTGAAATTAATTGATGTGTGTTTTTTATATAAAAGGAATGATTTGAGCAAGGTTAATTGATTCTGAAGAGGTCTCCGGTGGGAGACAAAAGCGCTAAATCAGTTCTTTTAAACTGTCCTTTGTTAATAATAATAAAAGAATTTCTTTCGTGGAGCTATTGGTGGTGATTATTAAATAACTGTTTCCTATGGTGGCGCTACTGGTAGTTATTATAACCGAAACAAACTATCAATTGGGGAAGACAGCCTTTATTGCAACCAAACCAAATCTTTTGGTTACAATTTTTCATAATGTAATTACAACTTTCTAATCTGTCTGTTCCATGATTACCACATAAATGATTACCTGGAATGCAATATATTTTCAAATATATTTACAAAACACCTTGGTAGTTATGTAAGTCCACATTATGTAAAACTGTTCTGTGTTATTGCATACCTGCATCTGTTAATGCTTGGCCCATACTGTCCCATGCTAACAGCTTGAGAAGTATTATGCATGTGCTATATTGGCTATAGAAGAATTGAAGTCACAACTAACACTGCACACCTGTAGAAGTTTTTAGCTGTACTCTGTTTAGTATTATTATTTCAAGGTAACTAATGGTATGTTTTTTTCTCTCTCTCTCTCCCTACCCATTATCTTTTTTTAATTTATTATTGTTATTTATTATTATGATTTAATATTAACATATTTTGTTACACTAACTGTTTACTGGCCTTATGATTTAATCCATACTGTTTTTCTATTATAGTTACTGTTATGTTACTTAATGTTGCGTTACACATAATATACCTTAATATGTATTTGGATTAGGGCTGAATAATCCACACGAAAATGAACTCACTCAGTTTACAACATGAAAACACAACAGGATCCATTCAAATGCAGCGCACTGAAAGCAGACCCCAAAACATCAAACAGGACAGAGCAAGACAGAATAGCAATCCAACGGCTGACAATATCAAAAGCATAATATGTAAATTTTTTGGTATATGAAGATAATGATCAAATATTGTGTGGATATTTTACTAAACCTAATAATGTTTTTTTTTGTTTTTGAACATTAAGAAGTTAAGAACACAACAAACAAACACAAAAAAAAAAAAATGTTAGTATATTCTAGAAAAACTAATCTAGAAAAGGAAATGTGGATGTTGTAATTGCAAATTTATGTCAAAAAAGTGCAAGTATTTATTATCTTAAAAAATGAAAATAATAGCATTGTTGTGAGTCAAGGTAAAGCGAAATATATACACATATATATTGTGACTTGTGCCTCTATGTGACTGCCTCCCTTCTATAACGGAAGCTGAAGCGACGACATGATGAAATATGCATATATTTATGTATAAGTAACTTCAAATAAACAATATACTATACAGACGCATGTAATGTTAATATTAAACGCTCAAATTCACGGCATTGAAGTCATTTCAGCATTCATCCCAGGAGTAACAATAAAGTTTAATAGTAAAAGTTTAATAGCCTGGTGGCAGATACATTTAGAGATTAATTAAGCCCACACCACTGAATGAGTGTAGGTGTATTTCTATAAAATTTTTTATTAATCTTTTACTCATGTTTACACTCACAACTCAATTTTTAATTAACTAATTATTTTCATGCACAATTTATATTTTTACAAATTTGTTTATATATGCTCATGTTTATATACATGCATATTTGCACTTATTTATTTTTATTTTTTTGTTTTTTTGATTTTGTTTTATATTTGGGTTTCCAGAAGGATTCTCACTATATTCTTATATATATTTACTATTAATAATATTATTAATTTATATATTTATATAATATATATATATATTTTTATTTTTAAAAAGTAAAAATTTTTTATAGAGTTAGTTTGCTAATTTATTTATATTTATATCATGTCATATAGCTATTTATCAATTATATATTTATATTATATATATATATATATTATTTGTATATACAGAGGATTTTATATTATATGATGAGTTTTTTACAACATTTTTATAATTTTGTTTTTTGTATATTTTTTATTTTTATATGATTTTTTTTTTTTTTTTTTTTTTTTTTTTTTTAATTTATATATATATTTTATATGATCTATATTAATATTTAATACAATATAATATAATATTACATAGAAACATAGTATTTATTTTTATAAATATATTATATGATGTTAATAATAGAATATCACCATGTATATTCAAACTTTAATTGAGATATGTGATTTATACAGGACTTTTCATTGTGGAAAACACTTTTTTATGAACATTTTTTACACAACATTTTATATATTTTTATTGTAATTTTTTTATAAAATTTTTATGTAATTTTTTTTGCAATATTTTTTGCAATTTTGTTTTGTGTATTTGTATATTTGTTTTGAAAAATTCTTCTTTACAAGAATACCCATTATTATAAATTTTCATATTTTTATTATTTTATAATTCATTTTATTATTATAATATCGTTTTTATTTATTTTTATTATTTGTATGTATATTATTTTAATATATTTTATTTATTATTAATATCTTATTAATCATGTGCCCAAACTCATATACTCCAGATTATGACTATTTTAATTTTATTTACAAGCATTTTGTTTTTGGCACAATTTGGCATTTCTCATTTTAAATATTTTATATTTTCATTTTTATTTTTTTTTTTTTTGGATTTATTTTATTTTTTATATTTTATTATTATTTTTATATTTTATGATTTAATAATTTCATGATTTCATTTTATTATGTTATAACAAATATATTACAGTACATTACTATTTATAATCAGAGATAGTTATTCTGTAGGACATCAACTACATTCAGACATATTCTTTATTGAGGCAAGACTTTATATGCTTGTTCATTTGGTGTTAAATACTATTCACAAGAATTGCCGTAAACTACAAATTTTGATGTGCACTGTTTGATATGACAAGTAGGTTTTTTATTGAAAAATTCCAAAAAAAAGGATCGCAACTATCAGATGAGAACGTTTGGTTTATATTATTATATTATTATCAGATGATTGTATTTTCGTATGTATTTTCGTATCCTGTATAGGAAGTGATGTAACACATTTCAAAAATTTTTTAAATTAAATTTTTAATTTTTGTTTTAAATTGAATTGAGTTTTTGTTTGGCATATTCTGTTAGTTCTGGATGAAGACCATGTAAATGGGCCAAAAGCGCTAACTTTAACATTACTATTCTGTCTTTCACTGTCCTGTTTGATGTTTTTGGGGTTGGGTTTTTCCGCTTCAGTGCGCCTGCATTTGAATGGGTTCTGTTTGTGTTTCATAACGTGTGAGATCGTGTATTTCGTGTGGTCGTGGTAATAAACTGTGTCGCTTCCTTTTTGGGACCGGGATTATTCAGCAGCAGTTCGCCATTGGTGGGGGCGGAGCAGATGTATTTGGATTAATTAATATGTTTTATTCTGTTAATAGGTTCATAGGTTCATAGGTTCATAGGTAGGTACTAGGCTATCGACCCAAGGGCCTATGTAAGCCTAGCCAACAAGGTTCCCTAGCTTATGCCACCCAAGAAAGTTATTTTCCTGTGCCACTGTCGAACAGAGACACAGAAGTGATCCCTGGGGTGTATTTCCTATTTTCCATCCACTCATCAAGATTTTTCTTGAAGAGTGTTAATGAAGAACTTTGCTTGACATAGATGGGTAGCCTGTTCCAGACTATGGGAAGTTTCTGGGTCAGGAATCTATCTCTCTAGCATGTCCTGTTTATTGTGGTGACAAGGTTTAGGTCCCTAGAGTGTGTAGCTCAGAGGGATTGGGATTTCTTTAGGTGTAGCATGTCCAACAGCTCTGGGTTTGACATAGCTTTATATGTTAGGCAGAGATCACCTCGGAGTAGGCAATATGCTAAGGAGTAAAGCTGGAGTTTTTTGAGGCAGTCAGTGTAGGGCATTTGTTTGAGGCCAGTAATCCTCTTTGTGAGGTACTTCTGTGGCCTTTCCAGCTGCTGCAGATGTCTTGTGAGGTACATTCCAAAAGGGGCGTTGTACTCTATAATGGGTCTAATGAGTGTTGAGTAGAGGGGAACAATGACCTCTTTTCTCCTGGATGAGAACCCTTTTATGATGAGGTGTGCCACATAAAAGGACTTCCTGACTACTGTGGTGATGTGACTATCAAAGGAGAGACTACTGTCCATCTGGGTCCCAAAGTCTCTTATCACACATTCGGTGTTAATACTAACATTGCTTTGGTTATTGCTAACCTTAACTTATTCTTATAACTACTTTACTATAGTATGTCAAGGTTGGCTGGTTCCTCATGATCCACCTACCTTGCCTACTCCAGCCATGACACTGGGTCCCAGCACATCTGGAACCCAACTTGGAGGTGACCCCCTCTTCTGCTCCTGCACTATCTGTGGCATTGAGTAGTACTGTCCCATGGGATAGGAATGGGCCCCCCTCAGGGAGCAGTGGTGGAGTTGTCACACATGATGAACTGCAGGGCTTGGTGCACAGGATTGTCTAACATGGGTTTGGACAATGCCTGCATCAGATGGAGAGCATGCTGGTCACCCTGGTGGAGCAGACTCATCCTGGAGCCCAGCCTTCACCACTGCCACCCACAGGGCAGTGACAGAGCAGTGTTGACAGCCCCATGGGTGGGGATGTGAGTCATGCTGCTACCTTGTGGAGGCACATTGGACTGAGATTCCACAACACCCTCCCCATCCAAGATGTTTACCCCCTTCTTGTGTCACACACCACTCATGTCTGCTGTATTGTCTGTCTTGTTTGTCTGCAAAAGCTTCCTCACCTACCCAACTAACTTTCATACGTACCTATGCCCTTCCTCAACATTCCACTCTCACCTTAAAAAAAATATATATATCATCCTATACATAGCTCTCCATTTCACACACCACATATCAACTGGACACACATGATTTGGTCCAATTGGCTTAAAAATGCAATTAGGTTGTCATCACCCCATCTCTCTGGGGGTTAGAGTCCAAAGTCATCTACAAATTCTGTCAAAGTGTGCAGTTGTTGCTGTACAAGAAATGGATAGCTATGGTTCTTTCCTACACCCTTCTGCACACCTGCACATACCTACCTGCTTTTCACTATGTTTTCCCCCTACTTGCACCCCATTTCACCACTTTCCTATCTACCCATTTTTCTTTTCTTTATATATTTTTAGCACTACACTGTGCATCTCGCCGAGTTGTGCAGCTTTGCTAACCTCAGCTGTAGCTATACTGGTATATGTGTTTTAAATAATAAACATGTACAAAATAAACATATGTCCCCTATTTCGAGCCCAAGATCATTGCACCTGTAGATCACTGCATCAACCTGCCATGCCACACACCTGTTAATTAAAACAGGTGGTTTAAGCAAAACATAGTAATTGCAAGTTATACTTATTAAGTGTCTTTAAGCAGAGCTGTGAATCGCACCATGTCATGCAAACTTGCTTAAAGAGTAATGGAAAAATTGGGAGTGCACTTTCTGGTGCAAGAGTACACCACTAGAAAGCCAAACACAGAATAATGGATGTAAGTGAGGTCTATAATAGCAAGTAAACATCCCCTTTTATCAGCAGCATTGACAAGTACACCTACTAAGGCATTACTGGCAAAATACATGTACAACTGGGACCCTGGTGCAGAAATACATCCAAACAAAGCCACGCACATAATGATGGCTGTAAAAAAAGTATGTCACAGTACTTATATATATTGCAAATACACCTGTGGTAACAGTGACTCAGTAGCTCAGTCCTAAATGCCTGGCAAGCAGTGCATTTTGTCACACACAGTCCTGGGTTCAAATCCAGTGTTGTGCAGCATTTAAATTACATTATTGTGAAGCCAACAATTAATGACTGAGTCATGCACTCTTTATCCACACAATGCATTTCAAATGAAATGTCTGCTTATCACTGATGGAAGTCACAGGCTTGCAGAAAGGAACATACTTCACACATCCCTATAGCAAAACTATAAGTGCATAAAGTGTCATGTCATGCATTAATATGCACTCACAGAGGATTTTAACTCAGGCATTGAAAATAAGGCCTTCTACTATCAGAGTGCAATACACAATCTTTTGAAACTCACAATGCAGATTAACACAGCTGCACAACAAATATACACATATGAAGACCCTGCTTGTAACAAGGACTGCCAGCATACACATTCCAAATAAGTACCAGACTGTAATACGTGGCTTGACAGTTGCCCAAATGGTGGACATAATGTTATATTTATCCCCTATGTTGCTCAAGAACATAACAAACATGTAGTCTAGTACTCTGTTAATGATACAATTGCCTAACATACTTACCTTAAACACATGCCTTAATTGGAGTGGAATGGCTACCGCACTCTGGCTCTGCCTCTACTACGAGGCTGCCACAGCTGCCACAGTTACTCCTACAGCTTGTTGTCCTCCAAAGTGTTCACAATCTCTGCCTAGGCCTATTACCTGCAGCAGCAGCTGCAGCCTGTACCATACACATCTCTATGTAACAGTAGCTTCTACAGACCTACCCTCTGCGATGACATAGTCTTCCCACCCCAGTAATGTCCTGCACAACATATCAGAAAGGGCTTGTAATCTACATGAAGGCCTTATATCTTGTACAGTGGTTGCATGTCATTGACTGATGATAGTGCAAATCAGCTGTGTTAGCTGCAGTTAGCATTTCAGAACCACAGAAAAAGCAAACATGCTGGCTATGGGGAACCATTCTGTATGAGACTATCTGCACATAGAACACGCATTTGCAAAAACTTAAATGCCACCACATACCAACAGAGGAGTTTTGCACTCCAGCAGGTATGTAACCTTTTTGTTTACAACAGAATGCAGATGTATGAATATACTTATGAGGAATAGGGGTTACAGCATTAAGCCTGTCATAGAACTGTGATAACGAAATGTCATTGACCTCTAGATTTGTTACACCTACAGAGGATGTACAACACATCAAGGGTGGAATGCTTTTTGTAAGTGTGGCACACTGGTCTTGTGGGACTATCCCTTTACAGAGGTTGCAATAGCACACTGCTATTTGTTTGGCACTGTTGTTTTGACATATTTTCAGGGGACACACTACAGTAGACTCCAGTGTTGGGTGTATGATATTACAGCAGTATCTGTCATGGCACACACGGGAATAGCTGACTATCACTACAATCTTTGTTGTATCCATATGCTTAGTATGTTTGCACACTGTGGAATATGACATGTGTGATCAAGCACCAGCCGTTTTGTTTTTGCTGTATCTCTACATAGTATACTTCCACATATGTGATCCTGACATGTTGCTGATGAGATTGCTGTGTAAAGAGCTTTTATTTAAAAGTAATTACAGTTATTTGTGGGAAAAGTAATGTCCTCTTGTCCTATATATGAGGCTGGATTTCAGCAGGTCTGTAATAGTTGCAACAGTGTATAGAGCTGTACATTTATTGAAACACAGTACTGCAGAGCATAATAGTGTAGGTATTAATGTACTGCTCTTACCTGTCTTATTACAGGTGACCAGGAGGAAGGTTGGTCTTTGTCCTGTACACAACCTGATGTCAGTATCTGATGACAGTGGCCACAGTGAGAGACAGGTGGGGATTTCCAGGGATGAATTTGTCCCAGAGATTGACATTACTCCTCTGCCCTTATTGTCACTACACAAAGTTAGTATGCCTACACATACCAGTCCCCAGAGGCCACAGATATTGGACAGTTAGAGAGTGGGGACATTGAACAGGAAAGTGTAGCAACTATGGCTTCAATGAGTGTAGACACTGGTCATAGCCAGAGAGCTGTCGAGGTTCCATACAGGCAGATTGATAGGGGTTCTCGTATGAGGCCTGCTGTCCTTCTCCCACGTCAGTTGAGTTTCTGGGTCAGGAATCAATCAGCTGTGTTTTAGTTTTTTTTTTTTTTTTTTTTTTTTTTTTTTTTTTTTTTTTTTTAATGGGTCTAATGAGTGTTGAGTGGAACAATGACCTCTTTTCTCCTGGATGAGAACCCTATGATGAGGTGTGCCACATAAAAGGACTTCCTGACTACTGTGGTGATGTGACTATCAAAGGAGAGACTACTGTCCATCTGGGTCCCAAAGTCTCTTATCACACATTCGGTGTTAATACTAACATTGCTTTGGTTATTGCTAACCTTTATTCTTATAACTACTTTACAGTATGTCAAGGTTGGCTGGTTCCTCATGATCCACCTACCTTGCCTACTCCAGCATGACACTGGGTCCCAGCATCTGGAACCCAACTTGTGACCCTCTCTGCTCCTGCACTATCTGTGGCATTGAGTACTGTCCCATGGGATGGGCTCAGGAGCAGTGGTGGAGTTGTCACACATGATGAACTGCAGGGCTTGGTGCACAGGATTGTCTAACATGGGTTTGGACAATGCCTGCATCAGTTGGAGAGCATGCTGGTCACCCTGGTGGAGCAGACTCATCCTGGAGCCCAGCCTGCACCACTGCCACCCACAGGGCAGTGACAGAGCAGTGTTGACAGCCCCATGGGTGGGGATGTGAGTCATGCTGATACCTTGTGGAGGTACATGGGACTGAGATTCCACAACACCATCCCATCCAAGATGTTTACCCCCTTGTGTCACACCACTCATGTCTGCTGTATTGTCTGTCTTGTTTGTCTGCAAGCTTCCTCACCTACCCAACTAACTTTCAGCTATGCCTTCCTCAACATTCCACTCTCACCTTAAAAAAATATATATCATCCTATACATAGCTCTCCATTTCACACACACATATCAACTGGACACACATGATTTGGTCCAATTGGCTTAAATGCAATTAGGTTGTCATCACCCCATCTCTGGGGTTAGAGTCCAAAGTCATCTACAAATTCTGTCAAAGTGTGCAGTTGTTGCTGTACAAGAAATGGATAGCTATGGTTTTCCCCACCTGCACATACCTGCTTTTCACTATGTTTTCCCCTACTTGCACCCCATTTCACCACTTTCCTATCTACCCATTTCTTTTCTTTATATATTTTTAGCACTACACTGTGCATCTGTGCAGCTTTGCTAACCTCAGCTGTAGCTATACTGGTATATGTGTTTTAAATAATAAACATGTACAAAATAAACATATGTCCCCTATTTAGATCATTGCACCTGTAGATCACTGCATCAACCTATGCCACACCTGTTAATTAAAACAGGTGGTTTAAACATAGTAATTGCAAGTTATACTTAAGTGTCTTTAAGCAGAGCTGAATCCATGTCATGCAAACTTGCTTAAAAGTAATGGAAAATTGGGTGCACTTTCTGGTGCAAGAGTACACCACTAGAAAGCCAAACACAGAATAATGGATGTAAGTGAGGTCTATAATAGCAAGTAAACATCCTTATCAGCAGCATTGACAAGTACACCTACTAAGGCATTACTGGCAAAATACATGTACAACTGGGACCCGGTGCAGAAATACATCCAAACAAAGCCCCATAATGATGGCTGTAAAAAGTATGTCACAGTACTTATATATATTAAATACACCTGTGGTAACAGTGACTCAGTAGCTCAGTCCTAAATGCCTGGCAAGCAGTGCATTTTGTCACACAGTCCTGGGTTCAAATCCAGTGTTGTGCAGCATTTAAATTACATTATTGTGAAGCCAACAATTAATGACTGAGTCATTTCAGAACACAGCAAACATGCTGGCTATGGGGAACCATTCTGTATGAGACTATCTGCACATAGAACACGCATTTGCAAAAACTTAAATGCCACCACATACCAACAGAGGAGTTTTGCACTCCAGCAGGTATGTAACCTTTTTGTTTACAACAGAATGCAGATGTATGAATATACTTATGAGGAATAGGGGTTACAGCATTAAGCCTGTCATAGAACTGTGATAACGAAATGTCATTGACCTCTAGATTTGTTACACCTACAGAGGATGTACAACACATCAAGGGTGGAATGCTTTTTGTAAGTGTGGCACACTGGTCTTGTGGGACTATCCCTTTACAGAGGTTGCAATAGCACACTGCTATTTGTTTGGCACTGTTGTTTTGACATATTTTCAGGGGACACACTACAGTAGACTCCAGTGTTGGGTGTATGATATTACAGCAGTATCTGTCATGGCACACACGGGAATAGCTGACTATCACTACAATCTTTGTTGTATCCATATGCTTAGTATGTTTGCACACTGTGGAATATGACATGTGTGATCAAGCACCAGCCGTTTTGTTTTTGCTGTATCTCTACATAGTATACTTCCACATATGTGATCCTGACATGTTGCTGATGAGATTGCTGTGTAAAGAGCTTTTATTTAAAAGTAATTACAGTTATTTGTGGGAAAAGTAATGTCCTCTTGTCCTATATATGAGGCTGGATTTCAGCAGGTCTGTAATAGTTGCAACAGTGTATAGAGCTGTACATTTATTGAAACACAGTACTGCAGAGCATAATAGTGTAGGTATTAATGTACTGCTCTTACCTGTCTTATTACAGGTGACCAGGAGGAGGGTTGGTCTTTGTCCTGTACACAACCTGATGTCAGTATCTGATGACAGTGGCCACAGTGAGAGACAGGTGGGGATTTCCAGGGATGAATTTGTCCCAGAGATTGACATTACTCCTCTGCCCTTATTGTCACTACACAAAGTTAGTATGCCTACACATACCAGTCCCCAGAGGCCACAGATATTGGACAGTTAGAGAGTGGGGACATTGAACAGGAAAGTGTAGCAACTATGGCTTCAATGAGTGTAGACACTGGTCATAGCCAGAGAGCTGTCGAGGTTCCATACAGGCAGATTGATAGGGGTTCTCGTATGAGGCCTGCTGTCCTTCTCCCACCTGTTGCAGATGTAACATCATGGTTCACATGGTGTATGTTTCAGGCTGTCATGGAGAAACATGTACCCATGAAGCAATGCACCTTTCACGGATGCAGAGAATGATATTATACTTGAAGGCCTCCAGCAACACCATGAACTCCTACTGTCCAGGGGAGAGGCAAAACAAGGAACAGTGGACAGCACTGTGGGCTGATCTTGTTCTTGACTTGACTGCCACAGGTCATCAGAGCAGGACATGTGAGCAGGTTCGACACTGCACAACATACATGATCAATGCTGCAAGCAGAAGAGAAGCAGATGTAACAGTTCCCTATTACACGATTAAAGAGACTTTTCTTCAAACACATAATATTTGAACGCAAAACATCGAAAACACTAAACTGTGAATGGCCACGTCCGCAAATTTTTTCTAGGGAAAAAATTCAGTTGGCTCTTCTCTCGGTTTGCCATTTTCCCCAACGTTGAGCGATTTCGGAGTTGGTATATTTAGTTAGGGGGTGTGGGGGATGAAGCCCCCCACTTGATTAGGATTGTGAAGTTTGTGTTGTTTGTTTGTGGCCTTGTGAAATTTTTCCCTAGGAAAAAATTTGCAGACGTGGCCATTCGCGATTTAGTGTTTTCGATGTTTTGGGTTTGAATATTATGCGTTCGAAAAAAAGTCTCTTCAATCATGTAATATAGACCCTATGTAACCAGGGATCGTGGTGACACTGGTGGATGCCCTGCAGTGGAACACCCACTCTCAGCCAATGAGGAATTCCTGGTGAACCCAGGTACACACGACAGCACCCAGACATCCATCACACCATACATCGTGGATGTGGGTGCCACAGTTTCCAAGTCCAACAAGCATGCAGATAAGCTTAGTTTGATCACCATTGCAATACTGCAGCATTCAGTGTGCCAGGATGTACATACTCAGGGTGCCAGGTCTTTGTTATTGGGAGGGGTTAGCTGCAGTTTGACTCTCATACTCAAATATCTACCAATATAACAATTAACAGAGTAGCTACTGTAAATGTGAGATATACAGATGTATTACCTTGTTGTGGTGCAATATGCAGTGGTACTGACATTAACTCTCCTTCAACTTTTCAAAGGTCCTTCAGATATCAGACTCATGTCTGCTGTATTGTCTGTCTTGTTTGTCTGCAAAGCTTCCTCACCTACCCAACTAACTTTCACGACTATGCCTTCCTCAACATTCCACTCTCACCTTAAAAAAATATATATCATCCTATACATAGCTTCCATTTCACACACACATATCAACTGGACACATGATTTGGTCCAATTGGCTTAAATGCAATTAGGTTGTCATCACCCCATCTCTGGGGTTAGAGTCCAAAGTCATCTACAAATTCTGTCAAAGTGTGCAGTTGTTGCTGTACAAGAAATGGATAGCTATGGTTCTTTCCTACACCCTTCTGACACCTGCACATACCTACCTGCTTTTCACTATGTTTTCCCCTACTTGCACCCCATTTCACCACTTTCCTATCTACCCATTTCTTTTCTTTATATATTTTTAGCACTACACTGTGCATCTCGAGTGCAGCTTTGCTAACCTCAGCTGTAGCTATACTGGTATATGTGTTTTAAATAATAAACATGTACAAAATAAACATATGTCCCCTATTTACCCAAGATCATTGCACCTGTAGATCACTGCATCAACCTGATGCCACACCCTGTTAATTAAAACAGGTGGTTTAAGCAAAACATAGTAATTGCAAGTTATACTTATTAAGTGTCTTTAAGCAGAGCTGTGAATACCATGTCATGCAAACTTGCTTAAAGAGTAATGGAAAATTGGGAGTGCACTTTCTGGTGCAAGAGTACACCACTAGAAAGCCAAACACAGAATAATGGATGTAAGTGAGGTCTATAATAGCAAGTAAACATCCCCTTTTATCAGCAGCATTGACAAGTACACCTACTAAGGCATTACTGGCAAAATACATGTACAACTGGGACCCTGGTGCAGAAATACATCCAAACAAAGCCACGCACATAATGATGGCTGTAAAAAAAGTATGTCACAGTACTTATATATATTGCAAATACACCTGTGGTAACAGTGACTCAGTAGCTCAGTCCTAAATGCCTGGCAAGCAGTGCATTTTGTCACACACAGTCCTGGGTTCAAATCCAGTGTTGTGCAGCATTTAAATTACATTATTGTGAAGCCAACAATTAATGACTGAGTCATGCACTCTTTATCCACACAATGCATTTCAAATGAAATGTCTGCTTATCACTGATGGAAGTCACAGGCTTGCAGAAAGGAACATACTTCACATCCCTATAGCAAAACTATAAGTGCATAAAGTGTCATGTCATGCATTAATATGCACTCACAGAGGATTTTAACTCAGGCATTGAAAATAAGGCCTTCTACTATCAGAGTGCAATACACAATCTTTGAAACTCACAATGCAGATTAACACAGCTGCACAACAATATACACATATGAAGACCCTGCTTGTAACAAGGACTGCCAGCATACATTCCAAATAAGTACCAGACTGTAATGTGGCTTGACAGTTGCCCAAATGGTGGACATAATGTTATATTTATCCCCTATGTTGCTCAAGAACATAACAAACATGTAGTCTAGTACTCTGTTAATGATACAATTGCCTAACATACTACCTTAAACACATGCCTTAATTGAGTGGAATGGCTACCCCTCTGGCTCTGCCTCTACAGGCTGCCACAGCTGCCACAGTTACTCCTACAGCTTGTTGTCCTCCAAAGTGTTCACAATCTCTGCCTAGGTATTACCTGCAGCAGCAGCTGCAGCCTGTACCATACACATCTCTATGTAACAGTAGCTTCTACAGACCTACCCCTATGACATAGTCTTCCCACCCCAGTAATGTCCTGCACAACATATCAGAAAGGGCTTGTAATCTACATGAAGGCCTTATATCTTGTACAGTGGTTGCATGTCATTGACTGATGATAGTGCAAATCAGCTGTGTTAGCTGCAGTTAGCATTTCAGAACCACAGAAAAGCAAACATGCTGGCTGGGGAACCATTCTGTATGAGACTATCTGCACATAGAACACTTGCAAAACTTAAATGCACCACATACCAACAGAGGAGTTTTGCACTCCAGCAGGTATGTAACCTTTTGTTTACAACAGAATGCAGATGTATGAATATACTTATGAGGAATAGGTTACAGCATTAAGCCTGTCATAGAACTGTGATAACAATGTCATTGACCTCTAGATTTGTTACACCTAAGAGTACAACACATAACTCCTTGTCCAGGGAAGGCAAAACAAGGAACAGTGGACACATGTGGGTGATCTTGTTCTGACTTGCTGCCACAGGTCATCAAGCAGGACATGTGAGCAGGTTCGACACTGCACAACATACATGATCAATGCTGCAAGCAGAAGAGAAGCAGATGTAACAGTTCCTATTACACGATAAAGAGACTTTTCTTCAAACACATAATATTTGAAGAAAACATCGAAAACACTAAACTGTGAATGGCCACGTCCGCAAATTTTTTCTAGGGAAAAAATTCAGTTGGCTCTTCTCTCGGTTTGCCATTTTCCCCAACGTTGAGCGATTTCGGAGTTGGTATATTTAGTTAGGGGGTGTGGGGGATGAAGCCCCCCACTTGATTAGGATTGTGAAGTTTGTGTTGTTTGTTTGTGGCCTTGTGAAATTTTTCCCTAGGAAAAAATTTGCAGACGTGGCCATTCGCGATTTAGTGTTTTCGATGTTTTGGGTTTGAATATTATGCGTTCGAAAAAAAGTCTCTTCAATCATGTAATATAGACCCTATGTAACCAGGGATCGTGGTGACACTGGTGGATGCCCTGCAGTGGAACACCCACTCTCAGCCAATGAGGAATTCCTGGTGAACCCAGGTACACACGACAGCACCCAGACATCCATCACACCATACATCGTGGATGTGGGTGCCACAGTTTCCAAGTCCAACAAGCATGCAGATAAGCTTAGTTTGATCACCATTGCAATACTGCAGCATTCAGTGTGCCAGGATGTACATACTCAGGGTGCCAGGTCTTTGTTATTGGGAGGGGTTAGCTGCAGTTTGACTCTCATACTCAAATATCTACCAATATAACAATTAACAGAGTAGCTACTGTAAATGTGAGATATACAGATGTATTACCTTGTTGTGGTGCAATATGCAGTGGTACTGACATTAACTCTCCTTCAACTTTTCAAAGGTCCTTCAGATATCAGACAAGGCGGTGGTCCTGCTCTTGCTAAGCATGACACTGTTTTGTTATAGATGTAAGTTTGCAGCAATGTAATCCTTAAAGTGTCATCCCAGGCCTGCTGCCTGGAGTGGTGTACTGTTGGCATGATTGTCAACTGCACAGATATTTTCTGACTGTACATATGTTAGAGTCATATGTATGCCTTGTAGGTGTCACTACACTGATAGATACAACAGTATTGTCAGGACATTGCAGATTGCCATATGTGTCAACTGTGCAGAATCTTCATGAATGTCAACAGTGTACCTCATTGTTGCTGATGAGATTGCTGTGTAAAGAGCTTTTATTTACAAGTAACTACAGCTGTTTGTGGGAAAAGTAATGTCCTCTTGTCCTACTATATGAGGTTGGGTTTCAGCAGGTCTGTAATAGTTGCAACAGTGTATAGAGCTGTACATTTATTGAAACGTAGTACTGCAGAGCATAATAGTGTAGGTATTAATGTACTGCTCTTACCTGTCTTATCACAGGTGACCGGGGGGGGGTTGGTCTCTGTCCTGTACACAACCTGATGTCAGTGTCTGATGATAGTGGCCACAGTGAGGGACAGGTGGGGGGTTCTGGGGATGAATTTATCCCAGAGGTTGACATTACTCCTCTGCCCTCATTGTCACTACACAAAGTCAGTATGCCTACACATATCAGTCCCCAGAGGCCACAGATATTGGACAGTTAGAGGGTGGGGACACTGAACATGAAAGTGTAGCAACTATGGCTTCAATGAGTGTAGACACTGGCCATAGCCAGAGAACTGGCAAGGTTCCACGCAGGCAGATTGATAGGGGTTCTCATAGGAGGCCTGCTGTCCTTCCCCCACCTGTTGCAGATGTAACATCATGGTTCACTTGGCATACATTTCGGGCTGTCATGGAGACACATGCATGTTCTAAAAGGAACTGCAGGCATATGCTCAGGGTTATGGATGCAGCACAGTCTGACATCCATGACTGCCAGCACTGCATTGGTGACACCCTTGATCAGTTCAGTGATGAAGTGGAAAGAAGGTGGACTGAGACAGTGTGGAACATGTGGTTGGAGTTGGATGTCAGCCTTGTGGATGTAGGTCAGCAATACCATCTGCTGAGAGTCCATGTGGTTGTGCACAGTCATGTTCCCATAGTGGCAGTACATCCAGATCTACAGAAGAGAGTGTGCTGTCCACACCAATATGTGGCAGGCCATGGGCTTGTGCTTCTGAGCACTCCCAATGGAGGACATGGTCCCAGCAGACAGCAGTCACCATCAGGTACTAACACCGATTCTAACCTTGGGCGTGGAGTTCTCAGTGAAACTCTTGGCAGAGCCAGTTCCCTTGTTTGGGGTCAGAGATAGTGAAACGTCAGCTCTACCATGCATGGTTCAAATCTGTCCAACATACATACATATAGGGCATGCACAGGGTGACTATATAAATAGGTTCATAGGTTCATAGATTAGTACTAAGCTAACTGCCCTTGCGAGCCATTTTAAGCCTAGACAATTATCCCTTGTGAGACTCAAACCCTGCACCTTGTGTTTGTAAGGCAAACACCTTAACCATTAGGCCACCCTCCCACCTAAAATAAGGAGCATCTGCAAGTCTTAAACCCCATACCCTGTACACTACAGTCATAATAGTTAACCACTAAGCCATCATAGCAATGATGGCTTAGTGCAATGCATTGTTGTTTTGCCATGCCACTTGTAGTGGTTATTGACAGAAACTGTATGCCGACATTTGCAATGAGTAAGGCACATAATTTTGTGCACTTTATGTTGTATGATGTTGTAATGGCTGTATACTTACACAATGGAAGGTGTGTCATGGACCTGTTTATGTTTCTGCTTCAGGATTCTGTTGGGGACATCTATGGATATACAGTGGCAATAAAGCCATAGATGTCACAGCACAGGATAGAATGTCAGCACAGAAGAAATATTTCCTCAGCAAGTTGCAGCACTATAGGTGCATGGCTACATAACTCCATATGTGTATAACAGGCAAGCATGGACAATGGCATCATTCAGCCTACTCATCCATCCCTAATCTGTGAAAAGGTCTGATACCCTTGATAAGTGTCATCAGAGTTTTGGGAGCTAACACATCTACAAGCTGTAGTGTTGGAGATGACTCATCTACAAATTTCTTGTGGCCAGTACAGACATTTGTCTGACAACAGCTATAATTGTTTCATTCTGCATCCCATGGTGTAACCTGAACATGATGTGTGTCACCACAGATGTGTGCTTCACAAGCATGGGGGGCCTGTTACATATAGAGTGTACTGTCTGTGTTACATACCTGTCTCTCCAGCATGTACTATTTATATCACAGTGGTGGTTTAGGTGTATAGCACAGTTAAGACATGTGTTAGTCCTGTCATAGATATGCAGGAGGTACACAGTGGGATCTGACACCTCCCTGTATGACAGCCATACACATCCCCTCCAAAGCATTTATGAGACAGACTACACATGTACGGTCTTGACATGGACTCCATAGGACATTTTATCTGCAATCTATATTGCTGTACCATGGACCCTATATGGCTGTTACAGTTGTAAGATATGCCTGTGTCGTGACAGGGCAAGTGCGCCATAGTACACAGTGATAGATGTGAGGAGTGCCACATTCAGTATGGCAATTACAGTCTGGGAGTTACATCACAGACCTGTCTATTTAGGTTATACAACATTGAATGCATCCACATATCTCACCAACCACTGAAAGTCAAAGGCTACATTTCTTTCTCTGTCCATATGTCCATAAGTAATGGTTCAACTGTGTGTGGTGTGCAGACACCACTGTATTTCTCAGGGGTGGATGACTTTCCAAAGCATAGTATTGTGCAGTCATTGGCATTTAGTATTTGTCAGTGACTCAGACCATAAGTAAATGTGTATCACAGGCCATCCTGGTTAACTTTTGCTTCTGTGTGGGATTCAGTGGCAGCTCCTGATATGCAATCACCTGCTAATGTACTCAGTCAAAAGGCACTGACAGTGGCTGTGACTGCAGGGAGGGAATGGCTAGAAGGAGTATGCCATTAATGATGGCTGGGGAAAACCACTGGTGACTGGCTTCATTGGAGGGTAAGTCTCCCAATGTTATCTTCCCAGATTATGACAGTCAGACACTTGCCTATCCCCCAGCTGACATAACACTCTGTAAATAACCTACACAGTTTCCAGCAAGGCTGGATGGCTAATATTGTGAAACACCTTGTCAGGCCATGGTAGTTAGAGTGAATAATGTTCCTGTCATCCATTGCATAGTGTCAATGGGGTCCACCAGTTACAGTCAGTAGGCATGATTTGGCCTTCAACGAGCACACAGTGTGTGTGGTCCAATGTCAGTAGGTGTAGACAGTGTTATTGCTGGTTTCCATGCTAACTCCTTTCATGGCATTTCATGTCACATGACTCAGAAATCTTGGGACACTCGAGGTTCCATACAGGCAGATTGATAGGGGTTCTCGTGATGAGGCCTGCTGTCCTTCTCCCACCTGTTGCAGATGTAACATCATGGTTCACATGGTGTATGTTTCAGGCTGTCATGGAGAAACATGTACCCATGAAGCAATGCACCTTTCATGGATGCAGAGAATGATATAATACTATAAGGCCTCCGGCAAAACCATGAACTCCTACTGTCCAGGGAGAGGCATAACAGGGAACACTGGGCAGCACTGTGGGCTGACCTTGTCCTTGACTTGACTGCCACAGGTCATCAGAGCAGGACATGTGAGCAGGTTCGACACTGCACAACATACATGATCAATGCTGCAAGCAGAAGAGAAGCAGATGTAACAGTTCCCTATTACACGATCAAAGAGACTTTTCTTCAAACACATAATATTTGAACGCAAAACATCGAAAACACTAAACTGTGAATGGCCACGTCCGCAAATTTTTCTAGGGAAAAATTCAGTTGGCTCTTCTCTCGGTTTGCCATTTTCCCAACGTTGAGCGATTTCGAGTTGGTATATTTAGTTAGGGGGTGTGGGGATGAAGCCCCCACTTGATTAGGATTGTGAAGTTTGTGTTGTTTGTTTGTGGTCTTGTGAAATTTTTCCCTAGGAAAAAATTTGCAGACGTGGCCATTCGCGATTTAGTGTTTTCGATGTTTTGGGTTTGAATATTATGCGCTCAAAAAGTCTCTTCAATCATGTAATATAGACCCTATGTAACCAGGGATCGTGGTGACACTGGTGGATGCCCTGCAGTGGAACACCCACTCTCAGCCAATGAGGAATTCCTGGTGAACCCAGGTACACACGACAGCACCCAGACATCCATCACACCATACATCGTGGATGTGGGTGCCACAGTTTCCAAGTCCAACAAGCATGCAGATAAGCTTAGTTTGATCACCATTGCAATACTGCAGCATTCAGTGTGCCAGGATGTACATACTCAGGGTGCCAGGTCTTTGTTATTGGGAGGGGTTAGCTGCAGTTTGACTCTCATACTCAAATATCTACCAATATAACAATTAACAGAGTAGCTACTGTAAATGTGAGATATACAGATGTATTACCTTGTTGTGGTGCAATATGCAGTGGTACTGACATTAACTCTCCTTCAACTTTTCAAAGGTCCTTCAGATATCAGACAAGGCGGTGGTCCTGCTCTTGCTAAGCATGACACTGTTTTGTTATAGATGTAAGTTTGCAGCAATGTAATCCTTAAAGTGTCATCCCAGGCCTGCTGCCTGGAGTGGTGTACTGTTGGCATGATTGTCAACTGCACAGATATTTTCTGACTGTACATATGTTAGAGTCATATGTATGCCTTGTAGGTGTCACTACACTGATAGATACAACAGTATTGTCAGGACATTGCAGATTGCCATATGTGTCAACTGTGCAGAATCTTCATGAATGTCAACAGTGTACCTCATTGTTGCTGATGAGATTGCTGTGTAAAGAGCTTTTATTTACAAGTAACTACAGCTGTTTGTGGGAAAAGTAATGTCCTCTTGTCCTACTATATGAGGTTGGGTTTCAGCAGGTCTGTAATAGTTGCAACAGTGTATAGAGCTGTACATTTATTGAAACGTAGTACTGCAGAGCATAATAGTGTAGGTATTAATGTACTGCTCTTACCTGTCTTATCACAGGTGACCGGGGTTGGTCTCTGTCCTGTACACAACCTGATGTCAGTGTCTGATGATAGTGGCCACAGTGAGGGACAGGTGGGGGTTCTGGGGATGAATTTATCCCAGAGGTTGACATTACTCCTCTGCCCTCATTGTCACTACACAAAGTCAGTATGCCTACACATATCAGTCCCCAGAGGCCACAGATATTGGACAGTTAGAGGGTGGGGACACTGAACATGAAAGTGTAGCAACTATGGCTTCAATGAGTGTAGACACTGGCCATAGCCAGAGAACTGGCAAGGTTCCACGCAGGCAGATTGATAGGGTTCTCATAGGAGGCCTGCTGTCCTTCCCCACCTGTTGCAGATGTAACATCATGGTTCACTTGGCATACATTTCGGGCTGTCATGGAGACACATGCATGTTCTAAAAGGAACTGCAGGCATATGCTCAGGGTTATGGATGCAGCACAGTCTGACATCCATGACTGCCAGCACTGCATTGGTGACACCCTTGATCAGTTCAGTGATGAAGTGGAAAGAAGGTGGACTGAGACAGTGTGGAACATGTGGTTGGAGTTGGATGTCAGCCTTGTGGATGTAGGTCAGCAATACCATCTGCTGAGAGTCCATGTGGTTGTGCACAGTCATGTTCCCATAGTGGCAGTACATCCAGATCTACAGAAGAGAGTGTGCTGTCCACACCAAGATGTGGCAGGCCATGGGCTCGTGGTCCTGGGCATTCCATGGAGGACATGGTCCCAGCAGACAGCAGTCACCATCAGGTACTAACACCGATTCTAACCTTGGGCGTGGAGTTCTCAGTGCAACTCTTGGCAGAGCCAGTTCCCTTGTTTGGGGTCAGAGATAGTGAAACGTCAGCTCTACCATGCATGGTTCAAATCTGTCCAACATACATACATATAGGGCATGCACAGGGTGACTATATAAATAGGTTCATAGGTTCATAGATTAGTACTAAGCTAACTGCCCTTGCGAGCCATTTTAAGCCTAGACAATTATCCCTTGTGAGACTCAAACCCTGCACCTTGTGTTTGTAAGGCAAACACCTTAACCATTAGGCCACCCTCCCACCTAAAATAAGGAGCATCTGCAAGTCTTAAACCCCATACCCTGTACACTACAGTCATATTAGTTAACCACTAAGCCATCATAGCAATGATGGCTTAGTGCAATGCATTGTTGTTTTGCCATGCCACTTGTAGTGGTTATTGACAGAAACTGTATGCCGACATTTGCAATGAGTAAGGCACATAATTTTGTGCACTTTATGTTGTATGATGTTGTAATGGCTGTATACTTACACAATGGAAGGTGTGTCATGGACCTGTTTATGTTTCTGCTTCAGGATTCTGTTGGGGACATCTATGGATATACAGTGGCAATAAAGCCATAGATGTCACAGCACAGGATAGAATGTCAGCACAGAAGAAATATTTCCTCAGCAAGTTGCAGCACTATAGGTGCATGGCTACATAACTCCATATGTGTATAACAGGCAAGCATGGACAATGGCATCATTCAGCCTACTCATCCATCCCTAATCTGTGAAAAGGTCTGATACCCTTGATAAGTGTCATCAGAGTTTTGGGAGCTAACACATCTACAAGCTGTAGTGTTGGAGACGACTCATCTACAAATTTCTTGTGGCCAGTACAGACATTTGTCTGACAACAGCTATAATTGTTTCATTCTGCATCCCATGGTGTAACCTGAACATGATGTGTGTCACCACAGATGTGTGCTTCACAAGCATGGGGGCCTGTTACATATAGAGTGTACTGTCTGTGTTACATACCTGTCTCTCCAGCATGTACTATTTATATCACAGTGGTGGTTTAGGTGTATAGCACAGTTAAGACATGTGTTAGTCCTGTCATAGATATGCAGGAGGTACACAGTGGGATCTGACACCTCCCTGTATGACAGCCATACACATCCCTCCAAAGCATTTATGAGACAGACTACACATGTACGGTCTTGACATGGACTCCATAGGACATTTTATCTGCAATCTATATTGCTGTACCATGGACCCTATATGGCTGTTACAGTTGTAAGATATGCCTGTGTCGTGACAGGGCAAGTGCGCCATAGTACACAGTGATAGATGTGAGGAGTGCCACATTCAGTATGGCAATTACAGTCTGGGAGTTACATCACAGACCTGTCTATTTAGGTTATACAACATTGAATGCATCCACATATCTCACCAACCACTGAAAGTCAAAGGCTACATTTCTTTCTCTGTCCATATGTCCATAAGTAATGGTTCAACTGTGTGTGGTGTGCAGACACCACTGTATTTCTCAGGGTGGATGACTTTCCAAAGCATAGTATTGTGCAGTCATTGGCATTTAGTATTTGTCAGTGACTCAGACCATAAGTAAATGTGTATCACAGGCCATCCTGGTTAACTTTTGCTTCTGTGTGGGATTCAGTGGCAGCTCCTGATATGCAATCACCTGCTAATGTACTCAGTCAAAAGGCACTGACAGTGGCTGTGACTGCAGGGAGGGAATGGCTAGAAGGAGTATGCCATTAATGATGGCTGGGGAAAACCACTGGTGACTGGCTTCATTGGAGGGTAAGTCTCCCAATGTTATCTTCCCAGATTATGACAGTCAGACACTTGCCTATCCCCCAGCTGACATAACACTCTGTAAATAACCTACACAGTTTCCAGCAAGGCTGGATGGCTAATATTGTGAAACACCTTGTCAGGCCATGGTAGTTAGAGTGAATAATGTTCCTGTCATCCATTGCATAGTGTCAATGGGGTCCACCAGTTACAGTCAGTAGGCATGATTTGGCCTTCAACGCAGCACACAGTGTGTGTGGTCCAATGTCAGTAGGTGTACGACAGTGTTATTGCTGGTTTCCATGCTAACTCCTTTCATGGCATTTCATGTCACATGACTCAGAAATCTTGGGACACTGTTTGGCACTACATGCTCATTGTCCTTTGTGCAATTAAGTATTGCAGTTGCTTCCAGCATGTTCCAATAAAAGAGTCATCCAAGGTGTCTGTACAGAGTGCAGAGAAACATGTTAAGGAAGTGCAATATGTATGCCCTGTGAAGGTATGGTGGGGGTTTTACACGGGTATTCTGCAGCTGGACACTACCCAAGCAGTGTGTACTGGAAGGATACAAAAAACGAAACTGAGGACCAAAACCAAATAAAAATGTGATCCACGGCAGGAAAAAGTGAGAGCCAGGAATAATCTCCAAAAAACATATTTATTAAACCACACAACTAATCTTTCAAGCATGGAAAACAATAAAATAAAACGATGAAATAATAAAATAATAAAAAAAATAATAAAATAGTATCATATGACAATTCTCTAATGTAATAATGATGATAGTAATAATAATAATAATATCTTCATAAATATTATAACTTGGCCCTTCTTAATTTCAAAACACTACTTAAATTCATACTATCATTTAATCCTGGCCATTTTGCAGCATCCAACCTTAACTGCCATATAAGCTCCTTATATTCTAATTTGGTCTCCCAGTCACCCCCTCTGTTGTCAGGTATTATCTGGTCTAAAACAATGAATTTAAGTCCCATGTTGGGGCAGGACAAAAAATGCTTATAAAAAGCATTAGATTCCTTTTTCTTGGAGATGTCATAAAAATGTTCGTAAATTCTTCTCCTTAGTGTCCTTTCTGTTTTCCCTATATAGAAACTTTGACATTTTATACAAAGACCTAAATAAACAACATATTTTGCATTACAGTTGAAATATCCATTTGTCTGGCATACGTGTTTTCTTGATGGGATGTATACACTGTGGCCATTAAAAATAGCAGGACATTGTTTGCACATTCCACACTTGTATGTTCCCTTCTTACGTCCATTGCCAACAGTATCCACTATTTGCTTTTTCTCAAATATTTCTTTCATATTAGTGTCCCTGCGTCTGACAAATTTGGGGTTTTTTGGGACCATCGTTAATAACTCTTCATGTAATGTAAGAACTGATCAGTATCTTGATATTGTTTCTTCTATTAAATTATAATTGCTGGAAAATGTGTGTATGTAATTATTCTGTTCAACTTCCTGAGAATTTTTACCCAAGCTACCCACTTGTGGTGTCGTGGACCCTAATAAAGGTGGATATTTTTCCTCCCTATGTGAACAAACTTCAGTGACCAAATTGTTGACTAACGGGGCAGGGTAACCTCTTTCAAAGAACCTCTCCTTTAAAAAGTTTACCTCTTTTAAGAAATATTCTGCAGTACTGGGCATTCTGGAGGCACGAATTAGTTGCCCTTTAACAATTCCTTTCTTTTGATAGAAAGGATGGCTGCTTTCAAAATGCAGATATGAATTGGCATATGTGGGCTTCCTGTATACTCTTGAAGCAAACTTATTGTTGATGGCATCTTTGACCAAGGTAACATCCAAATAGTTCAGACTGTGTTTACTGACTGAATGTGTAAAAGCCAGGAAGGAAGTGGTAGAATTGATATAACTAATGAATTTCTGAAAATCCATTTCTGTTCCACACCATAACAAACATATATCATCTAGGTACCTGACATAATGTCTAATATGTTTTGCCCAATCCGTTTCAAATATAAAAGTCTGTTCCCATTTGTGCAATACAATATTTGCATATAAGGAGGCGCAAGAAGCACCCATCGCAACTCCCATTTTTTGTTTATATACCTCACCATTAAAACAAATAAAATTGTTCCTCAACACAATTTCCATAAACTCAACTAATAAGTTGATAACATTTGCATCAAGCTTAGCCTCATTAACCAAGACCTCATTAAACCATTCAAGACCCATTGAATGCGGTATACTAGGAAACAACTGTACTATATCAATAGTTACCATTAAAAGGTCAGGATGGTATAACTGAATTCCTATACCCTTAAGAAAATCCCAAGAATCTTTACATATGTAATTTAAAGATGTAACAAATTGCTTGAGTACATAATCAATAAATTTACCTAAAGGTTCTGTAATGCTTCCTTTACCAGAGACTATTGGTCTGAATTTCAATGGATCCAACCCTTTGTGGGTTTTCGGGATGCCAAAAATAACTGGAATTCTTGGTTTAGCTACAAATAAATAGTTATACAACTTTTCATTAATGGCTCCCTGCAAAAGATGATCCATTAACAGGTAGTTAATTTTGGAATATGCTATATGCAACTTGTTTCTCGATATTAAATCATAATGCTCAGAGTCTTGTAACATATTGTGAATATGTGTGTCATAGTCTATGATATACATCAAAACCAGACCCCCCCTTTATCTGGCTTCGTCACCCTACATCTCTCTTCTTTAAGAAGTTTTATTATGTGCGTTTCATTCAAACTTAAATTCTGGGGAGTTGTGACAGATTTTTTAGTATAGATGGCCCTTAGGTCTCTTTCCACCAATTCCTTGAACACCTTGATAGAGGGATGTGTGGGGGGATTAAAAGTACTCTTTCTTGAAAGTGTAGTGTCCAGACAAGGTTGGCCCTTGAAGTATAATAACAAATTCAAATGTCTAACAAACATTTTAAGATCTATTAACTCTGCTTCTAAATTAAATGGTCATGCTGGTACAAAATGCATGCCTCTTGTGAATAAATCAAAATGTTCTTTTCTTATCTCTAAATCCGTGAAATTATAAACAGTGAAATTGTTCTCAGTCATCACCGTGTAATTTGTGGAGATATTGGGAAGCATATCTAAAGACCTAAAAACTTCTTGATCAGAATCTGAATGGACATTTCTGATTATTTGTTCCACCTCCTCACTGGAAATCTGGTCCCCCTCCCCCCTGACTTGTCTGGGGGAAATATAAAATCCTGGTGTGAATTTTTTCTTTCCTTCTCTGCTAGCCTCTCACTCCTTCTAGGCAATTCAGTATGTAAATCCACATTATTATTGTTATGGGCATTAATTTGCTGTGTAGCACTATTGTTAACCCATCTAGTCTTTACTGGAAGTGGGTAAGCTATCCCTTCATTATACTCCCTAAGATCCCTTTCCAGTTTGTGGATCTTATGGTTCAAAACCTTAACACAAAATTGATCCACCTCGTTGAAGATACTGTCATAATTACGCTTCACAGAAATAAAATTAGTATCATTCACCATTGTGTTATTCAAAACATTCAAATCTTTAAGCAGAGAATCAGCCTTCGCTTCATACTCTGCTATCACAACCTCCAACATCTCAATTCCTGCATGATTAAAAATATCACATAGATTTTTGTAATATGTAGAACCCTTTTGTACATTGTTTGGAAATTTAAAACATTGTAACCCTTTTGGGACCCTCTCTAATTTCACACATTCTTTTAAGTAATCTATCTCCAACTGATTAGTTTTAAACGTATATAATTTGTCCCGTAATACATTAAAGTCTTGTTCAATATCAGCGTTGTTAATAGCATTGTCAGTACCTTGTTGAAACCAAAACTGCTGTCCGGCCCAGGCACTGAAATCAAAATCCTTGGCTCGACCGCCTACATCACTCGAACACTGGTTGTTCACTTTATTAACCCGTTTACTCGTAATCTGCTGGTTGCTGGATCCAAGCTGAACGCCACTACTCGTGGACAAAGGTTCACTGGAAATGCGCCTCCTCTTCCGTTCCAGGCCTTTCTGCTGGTTGCCTGGCAACGTTGGAACTGAATCTGGCTTACTGATATTAAGCACATTCGTGAGTTGTGTTAGCATGTCCAACACTCTGTTAAATTCCGATCGAGTAACCGGACCATTTTCGTCAAATGTTCTAAGCACCTGTGGGGTGTCCATGAAATCACTCTGTGCCACTTCTTCTACCATGAACCGGATCAAAAGCTAGAACCAAAAAACAAAACAGAGGACCAAAACCAAATAAAAATGTGATCCACGGCAGGAAAAAGTGAGAGCCAGGAATAATCTCCAAAAAACGTATTTATTAAACCACACAACTAATCTTTCAAGCATGGAAAACAATAAAATAAAACGATGAAATAATAAAATAATAAAAAAAATAATAAAATAGTATCATATGACAATTCTCTAATGTAATAATGATGATAGTAATAATAATAATAATAATATCTTCATAAATATTATAACTTGGCCCTTCTTAATTTCAAAACACTACTTAAATTCATACTATCATTTAATCCAGGCCATTTTGCAGCATCCAACCTTAACTGCCATATAAGCTCCTTATATTCTAATTTGGTCTCCCAGTCACCCCCTCTGTTGTCAGGTATTATCTGGTCTAAAACAATGAATTTAAGTTCCATGTTGGGGCAGGACAAAAAATGCTTATAAAAAGCATTAGATTCCTTTTTCTTGGAGATGTCATAAAAATGTTCGTAAATTCTTCTCCTTAGTGTCTTTTCTGTTTTCCTTATATAGAAACTTTGACATTTTATACAAAGACCTAAATAAACAACAAGAAAAAGGAATCTAATGCTTTTTATAAGCATTTTTTGTCCTGCCCCAACATGGAACTTAAATTCATTGTTTTAGACCAGATAATACCTGACAACAGAGGGGGTGACTGGGAGACCAAATTAGAATATAAGGAGCTTATATGGCAGTTAAGGTTGGATGCTGCAAAATGGTCAGGATTAAACGATAGTATGAATTTAAGTAGTGTTTTGAAATTAAGAAGGGCCAAGTTATAATATTTATGAAGATATTATTATTATTATTACTATCATCATTACATTAGAGAATTGTCATATGATACTATTTTATTATTTTTTTTATTATTTTATTATTTCATCATTTTATTTTATTGTTTTCCATGCTTGAAAGATTAGTTGTGTGGTTTAATAAATACGTTTTTTGGAGATTATTCCTGGAAGGATACAGTTACATTGTGAAGACTGTGTTAAGCATGGAATCCACGGATTTGCTGGTGGCTGGCAACTACTATTGCTGTTCTCACCAACACCACTCTCACATATGATACCATGCTCCAATACATTTTCTGTCATCACACACAAAACATTACTATGAAACACATGATGACAAGCAGGACACAGCCTGTTTGTTCATCCACATAGATGTCCCACATCAGGGAAGGCTGTGTAGGCTTCACATACCGTTTTCCAGGTAGATGCCTTGATAAGCAAACTAGGCACTCAGTTGTTTTTTACATGTGTTATGCCATTTGTTCCAGGGTTGATGGTATGCCACTAGGGAACTGACAAGAGTGGATTAGTAACACTGTTGTAGCACCACAATATAATGTATAATGTCCATTGACATAGATGTCAAGTCTTGCTGTAACAATTAGCACACTGGCAGTGAGCCATCGTAGGTGACAATTTTACAGCTAGTCATGCATCCTGTCCTTCAACAGATTACTGGTGGATATCTATATGACATGGCTGTGAGGTCTGCTGCAGCAGACTGGCCAAATTTATCCAATGTGTGTTCACCTGCCACATGTCCTAGCCATGTCATACTGTACAGTTATATACATGAAACACATGTCTGTTCCCACATGATATCACACAACAACCAGTGGGCCATCTAGTTGCATGACAGGCATCATATTCTTGCGAGGCCAACTTAATGTCAGCAACGTTGAACAGGTCCTCTCTGCATGCACAGGCATTCACATCTTCACTGTAAGGTGTACCTAGAAACGTATATCAGGCTGTCAACCTGAAGGGTGTGGCAACATGACCCTACCTTTGCAGGACCTGCTACTGAAATATTGGGAGTGTCCCATCCCCTCTACTCCTATTATACACAAACACAACATGTGACAGATGTGACCGCATTTCAAACCTTGCTGCTATGGTATCTCCAACAGCAGTCATTACATGTGGCAATCAGCATTATGCCAACATGTACAGCTCACATCCTGCACCACCTACACCCACATCACACAAGTGTGAAGTTCATTACCAGACACATTGCCAAAAGACACCTCAGAAAATCCTGCTTCTGGTTCACAGAGTGCACATAATACTGCACACAACACTCTCTTTCACTGGTCAAACACCCGAGGCAAAACACAAAATCACACCTCTTAGTCAGAGGTGATTACACTGTGAGACACATTGATGTCTGTGTCAAGTGTCTACATATGGGAAAGATCACAGATAGGTGTCTGCGCAAGTGTCTACATACGGGAAAGATCACAGATAGGTGTCTGTGGGTTGACACAATAGGCCTTACCACACATTTCCACAAATCAAGGACTATCAATTAACATAATGTTGACATCATAGTTCTTACAGCTGTGTACGACTAGGGACATACGTCACTGGCCTGTATGCAGACATATGACTGCAGTTGACCCTCACCCAGGATGATGGCTCCATACACACAGAAACTTATGGAAGTCAATAATTGCCTTAGCATGTTGTGTCATTGTCAGGGCATCTACTATATGTCTGTCTGAGATGTCTTGCTCAACAGACATCAGTGCTTCACCAGTGATGGTGGTCATCTCTCCCCCCTGAGATTTGGAGTACCAGCCAAGGCTTCTGACACCCCAAGAATGCATCTTAGATGCACTGTTCATGAAAAAGTTGGCAATGAGAACACCATTGTTATACAACATCATGGTTCTGCTGCTACACGGTGGGTATGGCAACACTGAACCCCACTCTGTGAAATGTGTCCCCACCTTGGATTATGCACACATTTGTGCAGTCAAGGACATCTGGTTCAAGGATGTGGACAGCACCATAACCATACCAGACTACACATCCATCCACATCTTCACACCTCAAAATGTCAGTGTTCAAGGTAATGTAGGTGGTGAATACATACTCATTAAGGATAGATAAACATCCAGATTTTTGTGAAACACTGTGATTTCCCGGAGACACACCAGGTGCCATTCAGTACTGGAAGGGCACATAAACAAGCAATAGCCAGCTACAGGAGCAAGTCCATAAATCCAGACACCCATTGTGCATATTTGTGTGTATGTGTGTCTATCAAGATATATCATTACACCATGGTGTGGGGTGGCATTAAGTGACCATCAGCTGTGTTGTTTAGTTGTTCAACAGCTCACTTGCCCAAAGATTAGTCTAGGGCCTTAACTACAACGTCCTGAGGAGTGCTGTGACATCCCTCCAAGGGGAACCAACATACTGCATCATGTATTTACTGATATGAGTGACCACTGCAACCCCCAATGTGAGGTCCTCCTTGGTGGGATCTGACCACATATCAGTGTCATTAAAACTACCAGCACTAACCTCCCCCTTGCAGATAATACAGACATATATTTCAACAAAGCCATTTGCTACCTCTTGTGGAATGGTTTACATAGCTTGACTGCACCTCCTCTCTCTGATGGGATAGGCAAACATGCAGAGCTCTACACCCATGCATTATGCCAGCAGCATTACAACTATATGAACTCAGCTGTACCTGACAGGAGGAACACAGGCTCCTCATGTCAAAACAATCCTGCCTGGTGGACAACTGCCATTATCAGGCTGTACAATAAGAGGTGGACATTACTGTGTGACAGTTGGGGTTAGGGTGCCACCCCTAAAATGAAGGCACAACCTCCTCAGCTAAAATAACCACATAGTGTTGTTGTGATGTTGTGTGTTGGCACAACAATTGACAAAATTAGCCACCCAAACAAAGTAGAACCACAACACACAGTATAGTTGCATGTGTAACCTCAAAAGATAGGCCCAGATTGTCGGTGAACTCATACATAATGATGCCACATAGAATGGGGTCTGTACTCATAGCTAACCTGTAGTCCTACATGTACTGAATCAACTTCACTCCCCTGTCACCACAACATGTAGACACATGACGTTTGTACAACCTGTCCTTTAACTTCCATATCTACAGGGCAGGTCATAAATGGCCTGTCTATGGAGGATACACAGTATCTATTGGACATGCTAACATCCCAGGCTGAATCCCACATGGGATCTCTCATGGATTTCTAACACAATTGGGAACACCTTGCAATCATATTGAAACCACTGGCTGGATCCCAGCTGACTGGACAATGGCAACTGTTATACCCTTGCACAGACGTAGTGCATGCACTGAACACCAGAACTATAGATATCTTTGCCTGAGTATTCATATCTATATGGCCATAGGGGCAATCATCATGGAGCTGATCAGCACACATATATGTCATCTACACACAGTTGACAGTACACAGTTTGGATGTCTGACAGGGGTATCATGACTGTTAAATGTGGTGGACATTTCTAAGGCGGTCACCAAGGACCAGGTTAAGGGGACATCAAGGCATAGAACCCCCTGGACTGAGCCAATACATCTGACTATATCCTCTACACAGGCATCATTTTCAAAGCACCCACTTAGGCATCCATGGTACTACCATTGTAGGGATCACTTAGTCGCCCATTGATGGCACACATACTCAGCATTGAGACATCCACCTCCAATAGCTGTGTGGTAAGCAGCAGTATTCAATGGGCTCAGTCCTGAGTCCTCTACTGTTTGGAATCCATTTAACCATGATGCAAGTGAATACTGACTGTCTTTGGCTAACAGTGTTGGCCGATGCCTGCAAACAGTGAGAACTCATGTAGTTTGTGAGTCATGCCGATATCCTACAAGAGGGTATTGATGAACAAATGCCTGTTGACACAGTAATGGCCATAAACTCCATGCAAATATATATGTAGTATCATTTACCATCATTAACACCTATGTACCTGGTAAGTAGCACTTCAGCCAAAACATGTGATGTACATACTCGGGTGAAATAACTGGCCACACAGACCTGGTCACACAGGTTTGCACCTAATGTGCCTGAGATCACCATGTCTCTTCAGTGGTATAACAGGAATCATATGTCATAGCTGAGGACACAATCATTCTTAATTGACATACTCATAACCTCCATGTAGTCTTCCCTCAGCATGACAATATCTGAGTGCAATGGCCATTTGGTAATGGACATTTCCAAACAGTACTCACACTTGCACACAACAGTATGGTCCCTCATAAGGGAACTGCATGTCTTCAGTATGTGGTCAATGGAGATCATCTGAAATGAGTGTCATTGTAGCCTGTGGCATATAGACTACTCAGAGGTAATCTCTACCTTGCATATGGGGCAATGTGTGATTGTGCTTGATTATAAATGCTGCATATCTGTAGGTGGAATAGTACATGGATTAATCACTCTAAGGACATTAACTTAGTATGTGACATTACTAATGCATGCTGGTGGGAGAGATTTGGCTAGCAGACTTTAACCAACCTTTGAAGCAGAACCCTGGCTAATGGCAAGCAGAGTACCTCAGTGTACCTCAGCACATGCCATCTGTCTGATTGTCTGGGTGACCATCATTTCACCACAGGGCTTCTGCCTGTGTCACTCTTGGACTGGAGTAATATGTGCTGATCATGTAAATAAGGGTATACAGTTGTCTATGACTGTGATGCTGCATGGCCATTATGCTAGCAAAGTTCAAATTTCCTATGGTTCCATAAGCTGATGTAAATCACTCTAATAGCTACACACACAAAAATCACTACACTGAGGACAGCACCACTTCCAATTACTGCTTACAGGACATGGCACAGCACACACATAGTGCAAGTTGACTGCATGTAGATTAGAACACTTAACTATGTAATAGTACGGTTTCACTTCACAATCTTAAAATACTGAAATCTCGAATTTCAGTATCTCGAGACGAAGGTGTCAAAAGTGCAGTTGCCTGAAACTGCATATGACCAAACTTGGAAATGTAGAATCTGTGGTTGTGGTGGTGCACTATGTGACATGTTGTTTATTGTGTCTGTAAGGTGCGGTGTAGTCTGGGATATGGGGATGGTTGCTGATGTGTGCTTGTAGCTAGAGAATCAGGTAAGTATTTTTTTAAGGGTTTTGGGTAGGGATATGAGTATATGTGAGTGTGTTGGGAAATTTTAGGTGTAGGTTAGGGTACGTAGGTAAGAGTATGAGTGTGTAAGTGCTGAAAGTGGTGGTGTTTGTACATATGTAATGTGTGTTTGTGCAATGGGAATGTAGAGTGTGAAGCAGTGAGTTTAGTGTCTTTTTCTTTTAGTGCGACCTCAGAGTTTGTATATATAAGTAGCGGGGGTGTCGAGGGCACAGCCCCCTGCAAGGGTGGTGCAGGGGAGCTTTTATATGTAGGTTATGTTGATTTGATTTGTATTTTTGTGAGTGTGTTTATGTGTGTATGTGTGTGTGCATGTGTGCGTGTGTGTGTGTGTGTGTGTGTGTGTGTGTGTGTGTGTGTGTGTGTGTGTGTGTGTGTGTGTGTGTGTGTGTGTGTGTGTGTGTGTGTGTGTGTGTGTGTTTTGTTGGTTTGTTGTAGTGTGGGGAGGAAGGTGTATGTGTGTTTGCTTGTGTGGTGGAGGGTGTATTTTAAATCAGAAAATCACATACTGAAAGCTCGATATTCTGAAGTTTCAGTATTGTGATGTTCGTTTTTATGGGGTTTCATGATTTTGTGATTTCAGTACTTTCATCTCGAGATACTGAAATTCATGATTTCAGTATTTCGAGATTGTAAAGTGAATCCAGTGGTACACACTACAGATCACAGTACGTGATGCACACAACACACCTCATGTCTGATAGCACTATCGGTTTAGAACATGTTATGCTTCATGACATCAGCAGGCCTAGTTGGAGTGCACATCACCTGCTACAATTAAAATTCTGCAAGACCCTATCTCTTTCTAAGTTACTGAGGTGATCGCATTTATGACCTATGGACATACACACATGCAACAATTGGCCTGGAGTGAGATCAGAGCTCCTACCTATCTAGTCTTACACACTATAGATCACCATACTTATTGCATGTGTCACGTCTTAAGTCAGATGCTACAGTGGCAGCTGGTAGTCTTAAGATAAATTACATCATCAGGCCTTGTAGAAGTTGATAATCTGGAAGCCAACAGCAGCTTACAGGGCCAAAAAGTGCACAACCATTATAGTTTGATAGCCATTGAAGGCTTCTCAGTTGTTTGCCTGGGGGATACACAGATGCACCAAATGGATTGGAGTAAGACTAGAACCCCTACTTATCTGGTCTTATCTGGTCTTACATACTATATATCACACTACTTATTGCACGAGACAGCGTTCCTTTGTATAAATGCTCAATTAAATTTACAAATGCATCAGAGAAATTTGTGGATGCTGTAATTGCAGCTGGTAATCTTAAGGTAGATGACATCATCAGGCCTTGTAGAAGAAGGCATTTTGGTAGCCAGCAACAACTTACAGGGCCAAAATGTGCATAATGATTGCAGTTTGATAGCAAATGAGGGTTTATCATTTGATTGATAAAGGGATATACACACACAGCAAGTGGGCTGGAGTGAGATTAAAACCCGTACCTATCTAGTTTTACACACTAGAGATCACAGTATGTATCACATGTGCCACTGCTTAAGTCAGATGCTATAATTGCAGCTGGTAATCTAAAGGTAAATGATATCATGAGGCCTCGTAGAAGAGGGCAGTTTGGAAGCCAGCAGCAACTTATGGGGCCAAAACATGCATAACCATTACAGTCTGATAGCCAGTGATGGTTTCTCAGTTGTTTGGCAGGGACACACACACACACACACACACACACACACACACACACACACACACACACACACACAAACACCAAGTGGCCTGGAGTTAGATTAGAACCCTTAGCTATCTAGTTTTACACACTATAGTTCAAAATACGTGTCACACCCACCACAGCTGACGTCTGTTTTATAGGCAATTGCAGGCAAACTACTTGCGGATTACACAAACTAGGCTTGTGTTGAAGAGCATCTGTGACCTGCAGGGTGATATTGCTTTGTACTGTTATCTGCATCTAGTATCCTAGCAGTGAGATAACTGTTATTGTCTTAGCTATGCGTCTACATTTACCAGTATGGCCATATGTGACTGTCTGCATTTGGATGGGCAAGCCTGTGCGTAGGGACAATGTGCCCTGTCCATGCGTATTTAGACAGCATTATACACTGCACCACCTGCTCACCTGTTGCTGTCTATGTGGTGACATCCAGTAAGCACAGGGGTCTGTAGGTAAATGCATTATGTACTGTTGAGCCCTTACTTTGGATCTTTTGAGCAATATTATAGATGTGTGATAGAGCAGCTTTACTCACCAGTATTAGGGTATGTGGGAGAATACAGGCATCTACACACATATTTCTGTATATAACAGGGCTGTAAACTTAAACGTAGCTATGTGTTGTATGTGTATGATATGTATATGTGTTATGTAGCTATATTGGAAGAGACTGAGATGTATGTTTACATATATATATATATATATATATATATATATATATATATATATATATACAGCTGTATATATAGCTATATATCTGTTTGAAAATTGAAAATACATAGAGATAAGTACATTATGTATGTGATAGAGAAATAGTGACAGACTGATATGTATAAATATATGTATGTCTGTACAGTATGTATAGACATATCTATATATAACAGGTCATTTTGATCAAGGGGGAACAGGAGTGTGCTTTGTTTAACTAAGTGTATCGGTGTGCTCAGTGGGACTGTCAGTGCCTCTAAAGTGACTCCAGGCCACACCTACCTGCACTCCAGTCCTGGATTTTGCGTGTTACAGACATTGACATCTGCCCCTGTTTCTGCAGTAATGCACTTCACTCAAAATATCCATGACATTCTCCAGCTGTCTGATGTAATTAACATGTTACTTAGGTTCATAATGTTACACCATGCACAGACTGACAGCTTGTGAAAACACCAACTTAATACCTCACATGCAAAAGATGTGGATACTTCCAGATATGAACCATCAACAGCATCAACCATGCTAATTTCTCTTGTCCACTGAGCCACCCAAGCAGCTAGCCAGAGAGAGGTCATTCATCACACAATCAACAGCATACATATGTATGCTGTTATTCCTGCATTATGTGAGACATACAATGTGTGCTTGATCTCTATGTTACTGCCCTGAGTTTGCCTGGAGTGCTGATATACCATTGATGACCTACTGTTACAGCAGTTATATGGGAAAACTGCTGTGTTGGGTGTGGGGAAACAACAGCACATGTTCTGCTGGGTTACACAGTAGTCCAACTATCATATGACCCCACTGTTTAACATCTCCCTTGACTGCTGTAGTGCGTATTCCAACCATGAGGCCTAGTGAACATTAAGGAACACATACTAATGGGCTGGGTAACAGTAGTCCAATGTGGATGGTACTTGTGTCTTAATAGCCCACTATAATTCCTTGCATAAATGCAGCAGATCCATACATACAATACCATATTATAGTAATCCTTACAAGTACTGTGTAGGTAAGGGACTTACCTTGCGAATGCATCAGTTGACAGAACTGTAGTTTAGGGCTGACTCTGTTTGATGTAAGCAGTACACAGCCAATGCATGGATATGTTCAGGTTGTGTGGGTTGCCTGGCATCAATTTTACTATATGTATGTAAGTAGAAGAAGGGAGTCAGTCCCTAGGGCCCTAGGTTGTCAGTGAATGTGCAATGCTTGCTAACAAATATGAATTTAAAAACTGTACTTGTTATCTTTCAAACTGTTTTAACTTTAAAGTGCTAGAGACGGAAATACTGTCATTCAGCCCAGGGGGAAAACATGCATTCAAATAAATTTGCCACCAAGTTTCCCTTTGTTCAAAGTATAGTTTCCAAGGACCATTATAAGGACTTTTTTGAACTTGATGCACTGCCACAAATTTGAACTGATGTTCTTTTTTTTTTCAAAACAAGTTTATTGTTTTAACATATAAGAGAAATATCATAACAATTTTATACAAATAATTAAAAATAGGTATTATTATAATATTCAACAAAACAACTAAAGTATTTACAAAGACATCCACTACAATCAGATCAATTAATTAAACTAAAATACTGTGCTATTGAAATTAGAATTTTTTAACAAATTTTGTAAATTATCCCATACAATAAAATGTGATGTTTTTCTAGTTGTTCTCATTCTAATTGTGCTTATTTCCATATGACACATTATATTCATAACATTTTTAAATTCATTGAACGAAGGAGGTGTATCTGAAATCCAATTTCTAGTTATTATTTTCCTAGCCACTGCTAGGATAGACCATAACAAGGGAAGCTTAATCTTTTAACACATTGAGGTACAGGTGTGTTGAATAATATAAGAGACTTAGAAATAATGAAATTATCTGTAAAAGAGCCTGCAAAAATTCATTAATTGACTTCCAGTATTCTTTCAACTTCATACAGTCATAAAACATATGAGCCCAGTCAGCATTAATTTCTACATTACATCTCTTACATAGATTATCTTTATTATTAATGTTATTCATCATCAAAGGTGTATAAAAGATCTATGTAAAAATTTCCATGTATAAAGTCTCCAGACAATGGAAGATGTAGTTCTATAAGCAGATTCCAATATATATTGTTTATCTTGTTGAGTTGGTGGGTCCCCATTAATAGAGGTGAAATAATTCCAGTATGAATCTACATTGTAAAAGTTTCTTGTCTGATAATTTTATGTATATATGAAAGTTTACCTTTATCAGAAACTTTATGCTGTAAATTTATTATCAAGTAATCAATCAGTTTTGGAATAGATTCTTTAACTGTTATAGACATTAGATCTATTCTATCAATGAGATGTTGTCTAAAGATCTGAACCTCTAACCAGCAAGTTTCTCTTAGATCAAATTCTTGTTTTAAGAAATCTAGATTTTTAACTTTATTATCAGATATCAGCTGATACCAGCACTTTAGATTATTATCTATAGCTAAATGAGCTCCTTCAGAAGTAGATGACATAAGCATACCCTGAGTATAAATTATAGGAATACAATAAAATTCCATTCCCTATACTTAGGGTGCATGAATATAAAGTTACGATAACTAATAATAATATTTAATGGGTAACAGACCATATGTTTAGGTGTAATAGGTGAAGTACAAAATTCCTTTAGCAACCACAACATGGAGTTATTTATAATCATATTTTTATGTGTTAAGGAGATTTTCATGAAGTGCATACTAATTAGCTCCCAATAATCTTTCCATTTTGACATATGACCGATCTATTAATAAAGTAATAACTTTTATAATAGAAGAGATAATATATAAATTAAAGTCTGGAAAAGAAATACCCCCTTGAGACCAGCTATTAGTATGTTTCTTTAATGCAATCCTAGGTCTATTAGGTGCCCATAAGAAATTTAACATTAGTGTATTCAGTTTCTTGATAGTTATTTTTGTAGGTGAAAGTATTATTGATTGTATTAAGTATAAAATCTTGGGGAATATTATCATTTTAATAATTGTAAGTCTCTCCTCCATAGTAAAAAACATATTATTCCAGGTATTAAAAAGATTTTGTATATTAAGAAAACAGGTATTATAGTTATATATAATAGATTTAATATCTTTAGATAGTATTATACCTAAATAAGTTATCTGACCTGAGTTGGGTACATATTTAGTAAAATCACTAATGAGAGTATTTTTCGTGTATATATAGGTAGTATTTTAGTTTTTTCTTCATTGAATATTAAACCAGAAATACTTTTAAAATTCATCATTTTATCAAATAAAGACTGCATAGAAGAATTAGATCCTGCTGATGTAATTAGAACATCATCTGCAAAAAGTTGAATTTTTGATGTTGTATTTTCTTCTATTTCAAAACCCTCTATGTCAGTACTGTTTCTAATCAAATTAGCCCAAGGCTCCATTACTAAAGTGAATAATAGTGGAGAAAGTGGACATCCTTGCTTTGTACCTTTAAGAATGGGTATTTTTGTGAAACATATGTTCCTACCTTAATATAAGCCAGCGTGCCTTTGTATAAATGCTCAATTAAATTTACAAATGCATCAGAGAAATTTGTGCATTTCAGTAAGGTAAACAGATAGTCCCAACTTACTGAATCAAATGCTGAACCTATATCAAGACTAATAAGTGTTAAATCTTTCTTTTTCCTATTTGCAAAATCAATTAATGTTAAAGTTCTTCTTATATTATCAAAAGTATTTCTATTTACAATGAAGCCCGCCTGATCTATGTCTATAATGCCGGGATAATTGTTTTCAATCTATCAGCAAAAATACTCATAAACATTTTATAATCAACATTAAGTAATGAGATGGGTCGATATGAAGAACATCTAGTTGGATCTTTATTAGGTTTTAAAATTGGTGAAATAAATGTATATTGCCAAGATGGGGGGTTATTAACTCAGTTTGGGCCAGAATAAAAACCTTATGTATTAATGAATATGTAGTTTTAGAAAGGATTTTATATATATCTGGTATAATACCATCATTACCCGGTGCTCTGTTTGATTTAAGCTTATTTATTTGTGTAATAACTTCTGTATATGAAATACTCTTGTCCAATAGTTTAATCTGTTGTTTATTGCTTTTTATTCATGTTTGTGGTTATAAACTCCTTTATTTTATCTTTAGGTTCCATGTTAATGTTGTTATGGTTAATCTTGTGAAAGTGATTTCTAAATTCATCCAGTATTTCTGGTATACTAGAAACATTCTTCTTTTTCCTTAGAGAAAAGGTTTCTTTGATATGGTTTTGTGTATTCAATCTTTTTGTTTTATTTTTAAGTCTATGTAAGTATTTGGGGCTTATTGAATAAGACAAAAACTTGTATTTCTCTAAAGTTATTTTAACTTTATGAGTTAAAATTTCTTTGTATTTCTCATTTAGTTTGTTTATTTCTTCAATAACTTTCTTGTCCATAATATTTTCTTTATTATTATGTTTATAAGAGTCTAGTTTACTTTGAATATCTAACAATTCCTTATCCCAAGATTTCCTTTTGTTATTATACCATCTGATACTTTGTCCATATAGATATGATTTTAAGGCATCCCAAACATAGACAATGGAGACTTCAGGAGTATTATTTATGTCTAGAAAAT